>NC_089539.1:24838670-25138670 GCF_963924715.1 Thunnus thynnus | reverse complement strand
TAGCTGTGTTGCTAACATCCAGTTTATTGTAATTAAACTTTATTGTAAGTATTGTATTGTAATAAGTTTTATTTTAAAAACGGTTCAACAACAGAGTTCACACACAGTTAAGAGACAAGAGGACACGATACTAATATGACTTTTCAATCAACTGTGTGAACTTATTGTCCCCTTAGCAACACAGCTAAGCTCAGAAGACTAAAGACAAAATAGAGAGAAGCTCCAGGAGCTGTTGTGACTGACTACCGCTAAATAAAACTTCCTAACAGACACGATTTATAACAGTTATTAGTCTTTTTGAATAAACTCTGTGAACTTATTGTCCAGCTAGCAACAATACTAATGAGCTTGCTAACTGACAGTTAGAAAGCTTGCTAGCTCTGAGAGCTTTTTCCCCCCTTTTCAGTGACTCTTATTGAAAGAAATGATGAACAACCCAACAGAATTTCAGTGGGGAGTAAACTGTCCAGTACAGGGAAAATAGAGAGAAGCTCAGAGAGCTGTTGTGACGTGCTAACGTCTAGCTAGCCAGCGTGTTAGCCATTAGCTTGTTAGCTTAAGTAGTTCAGGTTTGTTCCAGTTTTTTGGTTAAAGGATGTTTTGAGGGAGTTTTTCCCAAACATAGACTGAGGGTCTAGGGATAGAAGGTGTCATATGTCGTACCAATTATAAAGCCCCTTGAGGAAACAGTTGTGATTTATGAAATTGTGCTATATGAACAAAATTGACTTGACTTAAACAATAACGCTCTGAGTAGTTACATAACCAAGCCTCTACAGCTAAATCTTTCTCAAAATCTCAGGGATAAACTTCGCTTGCTTTCTGGTGTTTATTTTTTCCTCACATAAATTGTTTTCTTGTACACGTTAGCGAGCTATGTTTATTAGCCTTAGCTACAGCTAGCTAAAAGCATTTTAGCCAGAAAACTGTTACACACATTCATACATTCATGGTACATCAGCAGCATATGAGTGATTTTTAGCTGCACTGATGTAGTTTTATTACAAAATTAGGTAGCTATGGTGCTCAGTGTGATGAGACCAGTGTTTTCTGATAAGCTAGCTAGTCGTACAGGCTAGCTAGTTAAAGAGTAAAACTTAGTTAATCTAAAAGTTTTAATGTAATTTATTTAAAAAGTTTTTCTAGTGACACTCTATTTTACGGGCTCTTAATTTTTAAGTTTCCTGGGAAAAGATCCTATATATATTTTCTCTGAAAGAGTGGTGTCATTTACACCCAAAGAGTCATTTATGAAGTTGAATTGTATGTTTGCCTGTAAATGACTTTCACATTTTTTTATGTTCAGTTGACCTGCTATACTCTGAAAAAATACTATTTTAGGCTAATCTATGTGAGCACTGTTTCTATTTTCAATATAGTTGGTACCAAATTCCTTTATAAGAAATTTCCTAGGAAATTATTTGGATATTACAAACCTGTAAAAAAAAAAAAAACAGAAAAAAAAACAGTCATTTTTTAAATTCAGTTATATTTGTGGATGCATGTTTAGCCTAATTTTAACTTTGGAAATATATGCTTATTAGGTGGTGAACAGTCAGATGGACGGTGTACAAGTGAATTATCCTGCTGTTGTGGTTTGAGTTCATGTGAAAGTTTTGAAAGTTTTTTCCCACCGTGAAATCTCGTCACTATTAAAATCCACCGTAACCACCGTGAGCTCAGCTCACCACAGTCTCGCTCAAAACTCAAACTTTTTTCAGCCACTTTTCAGTCACTTTGCAGTTGGTTTTTGACCCATCAGAGAAGTTTCCCTTTAATCTGCAGCGATGTATTGATTTTTTCTTTTGTCTTAATGTTTTTGCTGCTGTTTCTAAGCAAATACACAAACACAAACCGAACCATCATCCAGAGATCTGAGACAAACAGAACCTCCAGAGACCCGAGAAACCACATCATTGTTCAAATGTTAACATGCAACACAATCTGGAGACATTAGTGGAGAGAAATCAGCAGGAATTCTAACAGAAACACAGTAACAGCAGGAAGAGGAAATAGTGGCTGCTGCTGAGGCCAAATGGTTTTCTCTCAGGACTTCTGTTTTCATTCCAGACTCTCTTTTCTCTTCGTGGAGCCGTGATTCTGTTTCATATGCAGCTTTGAGTAAATGCTGACCGCAGATCTGCTGTGTTGTAATTATTCCAGCAGAGGTTGGCTGCAGATGGCTGATAATTGGCCGATATCTGGTCCAGATCCTGAATCACACAGCTGTCTGAAGTGACCACATGTTTATGTTGAAGCAGAGCGCAGACGTGTGATTGCAAAGTGTAACCTGTGACTCTTGTTGAAAGGTAGGTGTGGACGGACGGACAAGAGCTGACACAGATTTCACTGAAGATAAAGATTAGAACAAACGTGGCTCCATATAATGCAACTTCAATAATGGAGCATCAGAAGCCACATTTATCAAAGTTCATACCTGGAGTCTGTACAAAAAGCACACACTAACTTCACAAAGATCCAGATTTATCACTGTGTTTTTGTGCTTATATTTACAACCACGCCACCAACAAACCCCTGATGATAGACAGGTGTAATCACAGGTAAATCGCAGGTGTGACTCGAAAACATAATAACATAACACAGTTAGTCAATTACTGTTCCTGAAGATGAGATTGACCCTCCAACTACTCAACACAACTTTATTTATATAGCACTTTACACTCAACATGGCACACAGAAGAAAACAGAACAAGAGAGAGGAGACAAAACACAATATAAGAAAAAGAAAAGAAAAAAATAAAAACTGAGAGAGGAGAATAATAATAATAATAATACAGTGCATATACAGGGTTGGTTATGGTTTGGCACAGTTAAAGGCTAACGAGTAGAAGTTGTTTTAAAGTTATAACATGTAACTATTCCACATTAAAATGTCTAAAAACAACTAGACTTATGTTATATATTTTGTTGAGTTGTGTACTTACATTATCCCAAATGTTTCCAACAATTTTCAAACCCAGAAAAATAAATCAAGGTAACGGTCTGTTTCACGGTTGTGTTTGTCCACTAGAATTGCGTCTACTAAAGAGTATACACCTACAAGATAAATACATTGGATTTGTGGCTGTTCAACAGAAGCTGTTATAAATTGACTTTCACTCTGTTTTAAACCACATTTTTTTGATAAATCTTGGTCATTTTTAACTATATCTTTTAACCAGATGGATCTTAAGTTATCAGAGAAACAAACTAACCAGAAGCTGGTTATTTAACAATGAAGACAACAACTCCCATGATCCCACGCTACTTCACAACGTCATCACACGCCGTCTTTTGTTATTGTTTTGATTGAGACCGCTAGCAGCTGAAATTACATATTGTGTGTTTAAAGAATAATTCTGGTGATTTTCTATATTTTTCATCTTGTCAACAAATCTCGTATTTGGATCCAAACCAACAACGAACTGATCTACTAACAAGTATTGTGTGTGTATCCAAAGCCTGATATATCTTATTCCTCCGTTGTT
This sequence comes from Thunnus thynnus, assembly GCF_963924715.1. Lineage (NCBI taxonomy): Eukaryota > Metazoa > Chordata > Actinopteri > Scombriformes > Scombridae > Thunnus > Thunnus thynnus. Next base: position 25,135,182 of record NC_089539.1, on the reverse strand, counting down.
GTCCAGAAACTATTAAAACACATCTACACCACATTGTATCAAAGTTCTTTTAGAAATTAACAAAGTGAGGACATTGTGATATGTAGCACAAGAAGCTAGTGAAGCTGTAAACAGAACTGTTCCCGCACATGCTCAGTGGCATCTGCCGTACACAGAACTACTCTCTAGAGACTGAAAACGTGATGCTGTTATTAGTCTTTGGAGCCGTTTCTAAACAAACTAACGCGACCAAACTCTTCATGATGAAGGAACATGTGACCCAGTGCAGCGGTGTGACTCATCGATGTGTTTTTAATAGTTTCTGGACAACAACGATATATCAGGCTTTGATACACACACAATACTTGTTAGTAGATCAGTTCATTGCTGGTTTGGATCCAAACATGAGATTTGTTGACAAGAAGAAAAATATAGAAAATCATAAGAATTTATCTGGTTTCACTTTTTACTGTATAACCTTATTACTGTCTCTCGTGACATTTGTTAAAGCACGGAAAAGAGCAATTCATACAAATAAACTAATAATTATTCTTCCACGACGTGAGAAAAAGCTGCAACTAAAATACTTTAATCTAATCTGTACATATTCTAATCATATTTTAAATACATTTTCAGGAACACCTCCAGATGCCTCGGTGTTTACTATAATTTTCTATTGTTGTTCTTATATATTTGGGTGGTAAAGGAAGTTCCATTAAAAGCAGGAGGATATTTTGCATTAGTCTTTGTACCTGCTGATCCTGAGAGGCCATGCTTAAACAAACAGGTGTGAGAGGTGAAGACACGTTTCTTTAAATAGAAAACAGGATCTGGTGAAGTCTTCTGTTTGGACTCTGGATGGGAAACACATCTGGGCGATGGACCTGGAGGACGACCCGTTAGCTCGACGTCTCTCGGGGGTAAAAATCCTAAAAATAGAAACTCTGTCTGAAGGAATGTGTGTGTGTCCTCCTCACTGTCGGTCATGTGTCTGAAGGTTGTTTGAAGTGTTTAACGAGGCGTCACAGGAACACAGACTGAGACAAAACGTTTAAAAAAGAAAACTATGTGAGGCATTCTCGTAATCAGTGTCAGATACACAAGACGAGAGATGCTGAAACGTCTTTTTCTAGATGCTGCGTTGGTTTGCTTTCACTTATACTGCTTTTATTTACAGTCATTTTAGTTTATTTTACAAAAGAAAGAAAAAGAAAAACAAACAAAGCATGGGAGCCAAGTGTGGTTTATTATATTTCTTGGTCAACTGAATTTATGTCCATGTCATCCTTGGATTTATCCAGATCAGATATGACAGCATCCTCATTTGCAGTGAAGTCGATCCATTTCTCCAATTTATGGGATAAATGTCATTTTTTCCATCACATGTATACTTTTGTGTGTGAGTATTTGGACCACGCCTGGTCATTAAAAGGATAATCCCAATGATCTTCTATATTTTTCTCTCTGTCAACAAATCTCATGTTTGGATCTAAACCATCAGTGACCTGATCTACTATCTAAAATAGTAGATTGTATTGTAAGCATTGTGTGTGTATCCAAAGCCTGATATATCTTATTCCTCTGTGCCGTAGACCTCCGTTGGCTCCGTTGTTGTCCAAAAACTATTAAAAACATGTCAGTGAGTCATACTGCTGCACTGGGTGACATGTTCCTTCATCATGAAGAGTTTGGTTACTTTAGTTTGTGACACATTTGGACACCATGGATGTATTAAGAGAGCAGAGTGGTGCCACTGCTTTGCCTTGCTGCTAATTTCCTCCAGTGGCCACTTGTGGTATTGCAGCAGAAAGTCCCCACAGACCTCTATTATAAACATTGACATGACACTTCGATCTGCAAATAAAGTCATTTATGACTCTTTGTGTTCTGAATTTTTTAATCCATGAACAATTTATATTTGCAAAATCTTCATCAAGCCTAGAAAAGTGAAAGTTTTCCCCCAAAGTAAAGTACATGAGCTGAGTGGGTCAGCAGGAGAATCACGACAGTGCATCATCAGTGGGCCGTACATCGCACATGCTAGAAACTTTTTGTTTTGTGCAGAGCAGGTAATATATAAAATTTTATTTATATAGCGCCAAATCATGACCTAAGTTATCTCAGGGCACTTTCACATAGAGCAGGTCAACACAGTACTCTTTAATTTACAAAAACCCAATGTTCCTCCATGAGCAGCACTTGGCAACAGCGGTAAGGAAAAACTCCCCTTTAATGGGAAGAAACCTCAAGCAGAACCAGACTCTGGGTGGACACCATCTGTGTTGACCGGTTCTGTTGAGAGAGAAAGAAGGAGGGAGACCCAGAGAAGCATAATGACAACAATAATAGCAATAACAACGATAATAATAATAGAGATATGACTAGTAATACTAATAACAATAATAGCAGAAGGTGTCGAGGCAGGACACCCACAGGACCAGGACCAGGACCAGGACAGGACACTTATTAGAGGGCTTGAATTTAGAGATTGAGACCATAATGACTTAATGACATAATGACATGATGAAACAATGATTGACTCAGTATTTCAAAAGAAGAAGTTGAGGCTTTTTGAATGAGAGTCGCTTGGAGCATCTAGCGGCCATCTGTGGCACTTTAAGGTTCTTCAGCCTCAAGATGTGGTTTAGGCCTGGCTCTAGACAACAGGGGAAGGTAAGCAAGATTGTCTTTAGGGGCCCTCCTTAAGCCGAAATTATACCTCCCAAATATGCAAGGGTCCGCTAGGGTCAGCATGACATAAATGTTGTCATCAGAGGGCATACACATAGTCTCTGTGCTGACATCCTTGTACCTCCAGTTCGTTGTAGTCCGTGTGGCCACTACGCTACAAGGGATACTTGTACTTCAGCTGTGTGTGTGTGGAACGCGTCTTCCAAGCAGTCTCTAGAGAGAACTACAAACAGAACTATCTTTGCCAACTAGCTTTTTGGCTTACCATTTACTATCATCAATCATCATTTATCATCATTCCTCATTATCTGCTCCACTTACCATTGTCCTGCTTTCTTTTCTCTTCCTCCTCTTTCTTTTTCTTTGTTTTTTCACTCCCGGACAGATAATCCCTCTCTATTTTGTGTTAGTCAATGCGTCTGAGGCCAGTTCTGTGACTCACAGGGACGCCACTGAGATGGGGCCCCTTAGGAGGGGTTTCCTAGAACTGGTTATCAGTTAAGGAGGATTCCCACATTTTGAGACAGGATGAGTCAGCCCTCGGGGCCCCCATCATGCTGGGGTTGGCGTTTAGTTTGCTTATGCATCTGGCCCTGACGTGGTTGCTGCTGGTTGGGTCAGACAAAGTTGTCAGTTGGACTTTTTAAAAAGTGGAGCATATTATATTGTTAATCTAGACATATAGGATGTATAAAGCTGCAGACTTTATACATAAACCATAGCAGAGAGGTGAAATAGGTTTGTTGATGATAGTAACATATTTTGACGTGGCTGGAACATCCAGCTGATGACCAGGTTACGTCCTGAACCTCGCCACACCTTTCATTTTCGAATCATTACAGGACGTCTTGAAGTTCAAACGTGTCTGTGACTGCTGGGAAAGTACAGTGCTTCAGTAAATGTACTTAAGTTACTTTCCACCACTGCAGAAAGAGTTAGTACTGTAAGTGGATCTTTAGTAAACTTATTTTTTGTCAAGTATCCTCAACTTTCATCAAATTTAGAGACAGATACTCATGATCTCTTACGAATACTTTCTGGTGATTTTGGTTGCTGTTACTTTTCTTCTAACAATATACAGGAGACAGAGTCTGGATGATATATTTTCTCCTCTGTATAGTGTAACACACGCACATGTCGGTCACCTCGGGCTGGTTTGAGAAGACACAGAAAGTTTCCTGGTTTGATGACGTAATGACCTTTTCTCACTGCAGACTCACAGCTGCTCGACATCTCTTAACATTTGCTTTTGGCAACAGTTGGCCTTCTACTGCCATCTGAATGACAAACTGAGTGAGTCCGAACGCAACACGAAAACCACAGTGACGGATACAGAAGTGACACGAGTCTGATATTTGCACGTTGGACGATTATCTAACAGGTGACGTCAGAAAAGCTCCTGACGAGATTTTTACACTTTCATGTTTTGCAGATTGTTTTGATTCTACAATAATGTTATGAAGGCTGCGTTACAGATTATTTACGTCCTCTTTGACAAGGTGAGAATGGAGAAGTCTCACCTGCTGTTTCCAGAGGCTGTGAGTTTAAAACATTTGAGCTGTTCAACTTAAAAACAATGAGAGGAACTCCTGCTGGAATATTTATTAAATCATGTTTCGGTCAGTCTGGTCTTCATCAGGTATACAGGCAACATCACAACACTTCCATATATGTACAATCAGAGCACCCTGAACCAACCCCAAACATACGCGTCACCATCCAGGTTAGTCAGAAAAAAGCAATGGAAAGATTGGAAAAATACGAAATGACACAAGGGTAACAATAAAAGTAAAACCTTCCATACATTATAGCAACATCCATATAATCCCAAAACTCTCTGAAAGATCAAGAATAGAAAATAACAAGTGAATAAAGAGCTGATATATCATAAATCTTAGTTTTCTCAAGCATATTGCAGCAAAAACCATAATAAACTAATTCAATAAAAAAATCAAAAAAGAAAAGGGTAAATTAAGGAAAGAAGTGTCAATTTATCAAAGACTTTCAATGTTATCATACATTAAACTTTATATCTACCTCAAAATGGCACCAAATTGTCACAAGTCAAGGATGTACAATGGCAAAGCATAAATGAGGGCATGAAATGCCAATTCATCATTAATCTAAACAGTAATATATCATTTAAATAGTATACGAAATATTATAGAGGCTGGGGATAAAAAAGTGCAAAGACCATTACACCTAATCAATGCATATATGTTTTTATCCAAAAAGCACTCTGTAAAGAATATGAAAACCATGAATCTAGTCATATTAATAAAGGCATGGCAGAACAAGGAAATCTGATTTGTTGGGTTTTTTTTGATACCCAGCTCCTGAATACACAGTAGTGCTGTTCAGTTAAAAAAAAACTACTTAAATTCCTGCTGCCTTAAACAATTGTGAGTAAACTAGCTTCATAGATGAAAGAAATATTGTCCAAAACTAAATAAAAAGACAGAATTTCCTTTTAAAATGCCTCCTCTTGAGCTTGTGATGGAGCTCAGGTTGCTGCCAGTCTTCTGAGTCTTCTGGGTGGCATAATAAACAATGACACACCTTCCTGTGTGTCTGAGGGCTTTGAAGATGTATCTGACCTCCACCCAAGCCTCCGTCTGGACTCTCCTCTCCCCGACCGACCTCCTCCTCCTCCTGCAGGCCGGATCCAGATTTAGATTTACAATCACTGGCCTTTGTTTGGAGTCTCACTTCCTGATGTGTCTTTTCCAAATAAATGGGTTCTCTGGACGCCCGGAATAGGAAAATTCTTCAGACAGGAGCCTTCTGGTGATTTGTTTACCATTTTTTAAAGCAGACGTGGAGGGAGATGGAGATACTGGAACAACTCAGATCTTTAAAAAGGTCTAAATACCAAACAGTTGAGAAACTCTGCAAGTAAAATTCTTTCTTTAAGCAAAAGTAAACAAGTATTAGCAGGTAAATGTACTGATGTTGATGCTGAATGGAAAACAAACTAGAGTATTTACAGTTTTGGAGATTTATTCTTTTCAAATAAGGAAATAAACAAAGAAAAATAGGAAATAAAGAAACCACAGATGGAAAAAAACAAAAACAAAACAAAAGCTCCATTTTGTATTTATTGGCATGAATAAGAATTATAAATTGCTGTCTTTATTATACAGCTATGTTATTTGTAAATAGAAATTTAAAGAAAACATTTAAATTGTGCAAACAATCTGAGTTTGTCTTCAGAGGTGAGTCTTGGTGATGTTTAGGTAAGATTTATCATTTTAACAATAGTATCAAACAGAAATTATGAGATTTGAAGAGTAACATTGTAATATTTAGAGAAAAGGTTGCAATTACAGAAGAAAAAGTTATTATGAGAATAAAGTCAGAGTTAAAAGACACTACCCACGGCATGTACAAGGAAAACTAAATGGGACCCAGGACAGGACCTTGGGGTACACCACAACACAGAGTTTTGAGTTAGTGGTTGAGCTGCAACTAATGTCATCATTTATTCACTAAGTCTGTTTATATTTGCTTTTTATTCACACACCAACTCTCACACCTCAGACAAAAAGGAAAAAAAAAGTGATATTTTGATTTTTTCTTTTGAATTCCTGGTGTTTTCACTCAGACTTTTTTGAGCACAGATTGAAAATGTGCATAAAAACAGGTGGATGGAAACACACTTTATGTCCAATTGGACATAAGAATGTAGTAGGACATTGTCTGCCATCCAACAAATAGGAGTTCAAGAAATGACAATTTTGAGACATTTGAAGCTTAAAAGAAATGTATCATTGAATATTTAAAACTTATTATCTGCCCAAGGGGATGTACAAGACAAACCGAATAGGACCCAGGACAGAACCCTGGGGTACACAACACAGAGTTTTGAGTTATACCTTAGTTGAGTTGCAACTAATGTCATCATTTATTCACTAAGTCTGTTTACATTTGCTTTTTATCCACACAACTACTTTTACACCACAGACAAGCGTAAAAATCTTTTTTGTAATATTTCAACTTTTACTTTTGAATATCTTGTTTCCTTTTAGATTTTTTATGCACAAATTGAAAATGAAAACAGATAGGTGGAAACATACCTTCTCTCTTATACAGAAAATTTTAATTGCAATGTTCCCAAACCATCCCACAACCTGCCTCATCGGCTTCTTCTTGGCGCTGTTTCCGTGGAATTTCTTTGAGAAAAAAACGTAATACAAAGATTACGAAAAAGAATAGTATGTAGTGAGAAGACAGAAAATGGAAAGTAGAAGCGAAAGAAATAAAAAAAAGGTGATTTCAGGATGTCAACAACAAGCAAAAACACATCTTACACATTAACTCTGGCTTCATTTGTCAGCTGCCAAACGTTTCCGTTCCCATTCTCTGTGCCAGTGTATAAAACAGTGAGACATGTAAACCAAAAGGCCGTTCAGACTTCACTGAAACAAACAGAAGAGATGTGAGGCGGTGGAAAGGTGGTGAGTGTTATTCATTCTTCTCCTGTCAAAACAGCCGTGTTGATGTTAACGCTGGAAGACTAAAATTTAACTTTACTGTGTGAATAAAACACTACAGGTCCTATATGGTAAAAATGTTCTCTCACATTAAAACTGACATGTTTTTGTTGTTTCTGGAGCATGAGAACCAAATGCAGAGATGCTGTTAATGAGTTGTCAAGACACGATGATGAACAGTAAAATGAATGACTCTGATTTATGTTTTTGTTCTTCGGTTGTGTTTGCAGCGTTTGTTCTCACGGCTAGTTTCACACAAAGATGTTATGCAATTGTCCCGATGGCAGATGGCAGAATATGAGCCAGTGTTGATGTTCCTCTGGAAAAAAACAAAGCAGCTTCAAGGAAAGAAAAACAGGCCGGCAGGAAGGGATTCAAATAGATGTGAGTTAGATAACGCTCCACCTGTCTGAGGACAAATCTCCTCAGGAAAGATAGCAAAGCTTTTCAGTAATGACAGTTTGTTTTTCTAAGTTCACTTCATGAAATCTCGTCGCAGTTTCACCAGTTCTGACGCGTGGGAATGTTTCACGGAGAGGAACAGAGAGGTTTCTGTCTCTGCTTTAACACAAAGCACACATTTGGCTTCTGATGGAAACACAATTTCATGGATTCAGATGAACATCTGTGAAATCCTCAGCTCAGCCATGAGGTCATGTGTGACAGACTGCCCATCGATCGGACTCGTGGTCGGCTGCTGATGTCAATGTTCAGCCTCCATTTGGTAACTTTATATAACAAAATAAAAAGGCTGTAGCCACATTTGTGGTTCTGTGAGGTATTTAGTTTGTAGGAGAGATAAAAATGAAGAGACAACTTTACTATTCTCAACCTTTTAACCCCGTCCTCCAGGTGACGCCACAGTGAATGTTACCTAAATTCAATCAGCTGCACTGTTGGCTTCAGCTGAAAACTGAGTTTAATGTTCCTGTTATCATATCAGGCTAATGTTGAGCATGTAACTTCTAGCATTTTAGTTTTTATATTAGTAAACAAACATGCTGCGTGTTAACATCATGTTTAGCTTATTTGCAGTAGTGTCAAGATTAACCAACAAGTATCAGTATCAGTCAAAGATGTGACTACAGCTTTTAGCATTATAGCAGCAGGGGTCCTTATGGACACATCTATGCATCTGCACCACCGCTACACACATTACCTGGCACATTTCCACCCAACACTACCACACACACCTGACTCCACCTCACCTGTGCAGGGATTAGAGCAGGTTTTCCTTCACACAAGCCCTTTTTCAGGATGATATCTGAAATTCTTGACAAAACGTATTAGCAGTCAGTTAAGTTATGCAACTCGGTGATTCTTTTTAGATGACTAGTGGTGACACCAAAATGAACCGACAATTCAAACAAAGTTCATTTGTTAAATTGTATTCAGCTGAAATCGTACTCAGGCTGGTTATGACTTTTTGTGCAGCAACTAATTCAGTGCCAACAATTTGAAGAATTCATTCAATAAGAAGAGTTTGAAAATTGCACAGATGTCCAAGTTATTAACATAAGACGTAGTGCTGTGATCAATCAGTGCCGTAAACTAACTTTCACACAACTTGGAAATGACAACCACATCATTTTCATTTTAAAATTGCATTCACATTGATTTCCAGGGGGAAAAAAAACAACTTTTAACTTAAGGCAACATGCCACTTTTTGCACATGTTCATAATCATGCTGCACTGACCAGTGTATAACACACACACACACACACACACACACACACACACACACACACACACACGCACACACTTCAGATAAGACTGTGGCCTCAGTGGTCAACAGAGAGAAGAACTGCAGTCCTTTTTATTGATCAAGAAATTCAGTAAGGACTCTCCTGACTCTCTTCCCTTCTGCTGTGATAAGTCAGAGTAGCTGGCTGGTTGTCCTTGTCATGCTGAATTGCCTCAATGACTCTGTTCTCGACCACCATGTCCGTGATGGCCTCACAGTAGTATTTGTGGATATGAATCAGGCATAGATAACAAAGGGAGGGTCATTAAGATTAATGTCAGTCACACTTCTCAATTCTCCAAATTATACTCTCAGTCTGCCAAAAGTATATTCAATTATCATTCTAGGTTTACACAAGGACAGTCCAAAATACTCTTCCTGAAAAGTGCTCTCCCCATTAGCATACACCTTCATTAGTTAGGGAAGCAAAGGGTATGCTTGGTCCCCAAAGAAGAAAAACTGGAATTGCCTCCTTGTGTTCTACAATTTGTTTTTTTGAGTAGGGGATCATGCCATTTTTCAAATGTGTGTTCAGCATGGAATTTGCGAAAATATGGGGGTCATGGACACTGCCCGGCCATTTCACTACGATATCAAAAAATGAGTATATGTAGTCACAGATGGCTTGTATGTTAAGAGAAAACCTCCCCTTTCTGTTCAGGTAAACCCTGCTACAAGTTCCTCTACTTCAGACTCAGTGACAGGTAACTCTATATAAACAGTGCTCAAGTGGACTGCTAATTCGCTACTATTTTCCAAACCACCTGTCTTGACCTGTCTCCCCTCGTCTGCACACTACTTTTTTGGCAACACTGACGGGCCATCTCATCACGGTTGTCTACTCCTCAATGAATGCAGGCAGAGTAGCTCACTCAAAGACATCAGCAATGTCCTTGACAAAAGTTTTCTCGCCATTCTTCAGCAAACAACCAAAGCGTTCCACCAACTCGAGGTCCGACTGGGTCTCGTCCAAAGCCGGCGACGTTGGTGGCGGGGTCTGTGTCGTGGGAGTGTTAGATTGTGTAGCAGTGACCTCCGTAGTGCATTCTGACGCTTCTGTTCCTCAATATTCAATAAAGGTAACTGTACATTTATGTGCAAACATATAAAAAGTCCTGTTAACAAGGTTAGAACCGCCACTATTTTGGCCACGTCCACCATTGCACAAAGTGTCACCTCATGTAAACAAAGGAGCCAAAAACCCTGTTTCCCTGTCTACACATCAACACTAGACAGAGTTTCTGAACATCTTCACCTTGAAAGGAGTTTTCCAAAAGGTCCGTTTTCAGTGACCTAAAACACAGTTTGACAGTCAGCAGTTCTATTATTTATATTTGGCAGCAGCTAATACATTTCTTTTCTAATACTTCATCAGTGAACTGAATTTTCAAATCCAAGCAGACAGAAATAAGCTAAAAGCAGAAAAAGTGTTATTTTACACACTATATGTGCACTGTTGGATGAATCCCCTGTATTAACATCATATTATATTACATGCCAACACAGACCTATGTGATTATGTGTACAGTATAAAAAAATACGACTTGGTGTGTAGTTACTCTTTAAAGGATGTTAAAGAAGCAGGTCGGCAGGAAGGAGTATGTGCAAAAAAAAAAGGTAATGTTTATTAACAAAAACAATAAAACAGAGGGAACCCTGGGAAATTTAAAAAAAAAAAAAAAAACTTAAGCCGAAGAAAAACAAACAAACAATTAAAATCTGCAGCCTAACAGCATGCTGCCACCTGCTGACCACTGAGCAGCATTTCAGCTTCTCAGTCTCACCTGACTGGAACTGACCACCTGCTCAGGTAAGTATGGGGCTGACAATCACAATATACTATAAGCACACAAACAGTTCATAAGTGCCACAAGTTCAAGCAAATGTCATTTACCACAGAGCAGTTTTACCCATCTTTCCACATCCTAACAATACGCAGTCCTTCACTGCAAAGAGATCCTGGTGATGCAAACCTGTTTCCAATTGAGCAGCTGATTGGGCAACACAGGCAGAACAACTGGAAGAACATACAGAATGGGCTGACCCCTCTACCAGATCACAAACCTGTAAACAAGGATAAACCACACATATCAACCGACGTGTTCAATTATTCAAACAAAAAAACCTACCAGACAAATTAAGAAATTTAACGGAAACCTTTTATCGTTATAATGTTGGGGAACAGGGGCTGGTGAGAAGGGAGAAGGAACCACCTTTTCACAATGAGTCATTCATAAACATTATGAGGATAATATATTTTAAAAAGCTGCGACTTCAAAAGGTTAAAAGATGAATTTCCCTGCGTCTTCCTGCGTCCCTGTCGATCTCAGCCCGAGGTTTGGAAATAAAAGGAGCGAATAAGCTGCTTTGATATGATCCGTGTTATAACAGTCGCCCTGTGCTTATCTGTTATGGTTCCCCGCCCTGCGCTGATATATAAGATCAATACGGGAACACCCCATGAGTAAACATACCCCAGCCCGGCCCCTCAGCCTTCAGGGGCCCGAGCACTCCGTCCTGACCCCTGCACCGTGAAGGTGAGTCTGTGGTCTTTGGCACCGCCGACGGAAATCAAACCCTTCCATTTATTAGTTCTCAGAGCCGGTGTTGTTGTAAGGATTAGCGATGAAGAAAGGCTCGGGATTAATGCGATGAAAAGACAAACAAATGACGGGCAGAAGAAGATGTAATTGCACTGGTGACTATTATTTCCACAGCTTCAAACACTCCGCCAGCTGCAGCTGCCATATTCAGAGTTTTTATCTGTTTTAAAGTGATTCCCAATATTTTTTTATTTTTGTGTATTTCATGTAATTAAATGAACAGTGGTAATGTTGTATGTTTGTTTCTTTGTCAACTAATTCAAAGGACATCATGGGAGGAAGAATAAAACTCTCCTGTAAAAGCTGAATAAGCAGGTGGATGCCACACCTCCTCTTTGATAAAAACTAAATAAACATTCCTGTTGTCCAACTGCCATCATCTTTTCTTCTACTCACATAAAAAGGAACAACTTCATGTTGTTCACTTACAGTTAACCCCTTAAAATCCAGTTTAGTTTCCCCTTAAAGGACTAGTTTACTAATTTATGTATAAATGAGTCAGTGGCTTCTTTTAAATCTTTCCTCAAAACGTACTTTTATCACACCTCCTTCCCTGATTTTACTTGATACTGGTTTTATTCTGTTTTATGGGTTTCACTATTTAGGGGTTCAAGCCCGAAAGGTTGAAACGCTGTTGTTTTTGTGCTGGTTTATTATTATTTTTCTTCAGAAATGTTTGTGCAAATTCCCGTGAGATGGTAAATGATGGAGACATGAGATTTTGCCCGTTGAAAGTTGTGTGCATTCGGCCAGATGGTGGTGCTATAACAACAAACTTTATGTTTTGACCTATAACTTTTGAACCCAAAGTGTCACAAAGAATTTTTTCTCTTTGCTGGAGTCTGTTGGTTCATCCATCCAGATAAGCCACGCCCATTGGTGCCAAGACACAATTTTCCACCATTTTGAATTTTTTGAAAAACACATTTTTGACATCTCCTCCTGAACTGTAGGTCCGATTTCTTTCCAATTTTCTCTGGATCATTATTGGACCAAGATTATCAAAGGTTGCATAAAAGTTGTTGATATCTTATTTAGTTTTCAAGATATTGACAAATGAACTTCAAAAGGGCGTGGCTCAGCACATAAGTAGACCAAAGTCACCAACAGTTGAATCATCACAAAACTTGCAGGATGTGTCCAAATAAGTACCTGAAACATACCCTGAAAGTTTCATTCAAACTGACCACTAGGGGGCACTGCAAATGCAAAATAATGGGTGTGGCATAACACAAATCAGACTATAAATCAGAAATTGTTTGTCCAATCATTACAAAACTTGCAGGATATGTTTCATAACAATGTTGAACCACGTATGTAAAACTATTTTGAAATCGCTTAATGGGCGGCGCCACTAGTTCCAAACACGTGCATGGGCCTGGCGCAAATTTTGGCCATAAATCAATGACAAGTTTGATCAAATTTGTCCAAACATCACCAAACTTGGTGGATAGTTTTAAAAAAACAGGCGAATCTTTCAACTTTTAATGGTCTGTGTTGGCTTGAACCTCAGAATTTCCACTTGCAGCTATATTTTTATTTATTGTCACGCTAGCTTTTATTTATGTTGTTCATTAAGCACTTTGTAACTTTGTTTTAGCTTAGCTTAGCATAAAGACTGGGAGCATAGGGAAACAGCTAGCCTGGCTGTCCGTCCAAAGTTGATAAATACATCTTCCAACAAATGCATCTAAATCTCACCAATGAATACTAAACAAACAAAAAAAACTGTACACAAACAACATTTCACAGACATAGGAAATATCCAAATATACATGATGTAAACTCATGTATCTTTGGACACATAAATTACAGTTTGAGCTTCAGTTTTTTCCTGATATTCCCAAACTTGCTTTATCATCACCTGCCAGCACAATTACCCTCAGTTCCCCTAATCAACCATTCAAAATATATATATCTGGTTTCATCTTTAACAATGTGTTGTATTTTAAAAGCTTGTTATATTATCCATTGTGTCAAATTCTCATCTGATAAGTAACTAAAGCTGTCAAATAAATGTAGTGGAGTATAGTGGAGTGGAAGTATAAAGTAGCATCAAATGGAGCATCGAGTAAACGTACTAAGTTACTTTCCAGCACTGTTTGTAGGTCACATGATGAATCAGTTAATTGTATGAAAGGGAGATTGAGGCAGCCTCTGACACCCTGACGAAGGCCAGAGATCTGAAAATGTTTGGTGAATAAAGTGTAGTGTACTCTAGTTTTTGATGGACTTGCTCTCAAAATAGAAAATTGTTTTCCACTGCGGATATAGTTCAGTCTTCAGTGGAACAGCAAAAAAAAAAAAACAACAAAAAAAAAAGAGAGCAGGTTTGGTTTATAGTTCAGATCCAGCTGGGAACTTTCCCAAAGTGACAATAAAACATTCAGATCAGTCTGGAGCTGCAGTGAAAACCAGTTCAGATCTGCTGGTCCTGGATTCAACTCTCCTTGCTGGGAGGCGTTGTTGGTATGTAATGGCCTCCAAACCCAGTCTAAATAAACTCGTGTTACCCACAATGCCACACGGCAGCACTCGCACCTTTTCAGTTTGTGATTTCCAAGAATGTTCTTTTCCATCCACCTGAATATTCCCCTGAGCTGCAGCTCACATCTGCTTCAAAGATGAGGATTTAAAGGACCATTTCAAACAACACAGAGCTTCTGTCTCACTTATGTTTCACTCAGTGTCACATCAGGAGATTAGATTTTAACTGACAACATCAGTCAGGCAGCAACTCATCTTTTTAAAATAGCATAAGGTAAGTTTATCACATATACTTATTCAAGACAATGACAGTGAAATGTTTCCCCATGCAAAATACCCAACAAGAAAATCAGATTATTTATCAAGTCAAGCTTAATTGTCAATCCACAGAATGAGCAGGACCGTGTAACATGAGACGAGAGACGTGTGCACAATAAATACAGAATAAAACATTTAAAATATACATAACTATAAATACAAAAATGTTCACAATATATACAAAATGTAAACACAGATGTTTATTGATGTATAACATATTACTTAGAAAAGAATAATTATAGAAACAGAGCTAAAAATATAAATATTTAAAATTGCTTTTACCAAAAATTTTTTACTCACCTTGTGTTAATTGTCATTATGTTTACTATTCATTTTATGCCACTTTTATGTTTTTAGTGTTCTAGTTTCTTGCATCTGTCTAGGTTTTTTTTCATGTTTTGTGAAGCATATTGTTTTGCACCTTTTTTTAAAAAGATGTGCTTTATAAATAAAGTTTTACTACTATTATTAAATCAGTAGGTGCCCTGACTGTGTGGACATCTGCTGTTTTGGTTCATGTATGCAAAACCACTACTGCTTCCCTAGCATAAACTCATGCTAAGCTAACCACAGCCGCACACATGTAAACAAACCGATGTGCAAGTTTCCCTGAATTTCTTATAACCGAGCTGGCAAGTGCAAAAGTTAGTATGATAGAACAAAAGTGTGTTTATGCAGATATTATTCATTCCAATAATTGCCACATGTTCAGACCTGGTTTTAACATCCCTCTTGGGTGATCCGAACACAACAGTACATCTGTTCACACCTGACATCAGGATGCATCACCACATGCGTCTCCAGTGACCACTTGTGATCGGATCTCACCTCCCCGCTCTATATGCAAATAAACATGTACATCATTTCCGTTTGTAAAGACCAAATGTGTTGTTGTTTGAAACCAGCTGGAGGGGTCAGTCAAAGCTGTGCTCAACTTGTTTGATAACAGAATAAACAAGCTGCAGGAACATGATTTCAGTTGGGGATGCGAGATACTGACTATTAACACCCTCCCTCCCCTAACCCCCCAAAAAAAGTCCAGGTTCATACAGTGAAACTGTTTAGAGGGAAGCAGCCGTCCTCCTGATCGATCCTCAGCTCCATTGTGTCGAGGTGATTTCTTTATTGTGTGTTGTATTGATGTATGTGTGAGTGTTTCCTTTAAGGATTTACTTTAAAGATTAGAGAGGCTAAAACTTTAGTTATCAACTTGACAGGACAGAGGAAACAGAATTAAACTTTTAGCTTCTGAAATAAAATTTCTAGACAGACAAATAAAAAACGAGTTGTTTTCTGGTTTTGGTTTTAGTTTTACTCCAATTGTTGATTTGAAGACGAAAATGGGAAAAGCACATGGATGTCCGTTTTTTTTTTTTCATTCACATGAAGAACAAAAACTAAATCATGCATTGTGTATTTGTTTATCCTGTTGTCAAACAGGTTGGACACAGCTTTGGCAGCAATGCTACTCTTGTGCCTGGTCTGCCGGATCTTCACTGTGGCCCAGGACACATAAGAATTCACACTGCTAATAGAATGTGGCCATATGCGGCCCAGACCACCTCATAATGTGATTGGATCTCAATGCGTCTTCAATGCTTCTTGGGTGCATTCACACCTGTACTTAGAGCTGTCCAGTTTTGATTGGATCACTCGAGACAGATGTTAATGCCAGGTCTGAACAAGGCCATTGACTATTTCTTGGCTGGAAGCAGTTGCCAGGCAGCCAGCAGAGACTCCATAAACTTAAATGTTGTGGTGAAGAAAAACTTTGACACATAACTCCCACAGAAAAGAGAAATTTGTTGTTTGTATACTGTAGTGACTTGATTTCGACAAAAACAAAACCTAAGCCACAGTGAGGGGCTGTTACCGGGACATGTAATTGATGCGTCGTCATGCGGCGGCTCCGTGTACTAAATCAAACATCCTCGGACTTGCGCTTCAGATGTGTTTATTTATCAACGTGCACCAATAAAGCATTTGCTATGCATACACTTATATCTATAACTTGCATGAAAACAACAAAAAGGCTTAAAGATTAGCCTCTAAACGGCGGTCAAAAAACTGTGTGCTTCTCCCGGTAAGCAGCACACCTGAGGACTAATTACCTCTTCCTCTACATATACATTTCCATATGCTGCTGTTCAATACGCCACCTACTGTGGCAACCAGGGAGTGACCTTAACACAGTTTTAGATACAAATGGCTCTAACATATACTTTGTTTAAAAGTTTGTTTACTTTTTTACATTTTGTTCACATTAAACAAACAAGATATAAAGTGTTAATTATTGAGCTTTGGAGGTGCTGGTAGGTGGACTTTGTTACCTTTGGACAGACCCAGGCTAGCAGTTTCCCCTTGTTTCCAGTCTTTATGCTAAGCTAAGCTAAGCTAAGCGGACAGTATGTATGTGTATGGCCATCTTTCTTATACATATATATATATATATATATATATATATATATATATATATATATATATACGTGTGTATATATATATATATATATATAATATATATATGTGTGTGTGTGTGTGTGTGTGTGTGTGTATAAGATATATATATTTATATACATACACATAAAACACAAAAACAGTAAAATCAACAGAGTATATAGTAAAATAATTATTACAATAATTATTACAAGAAGAATTTAAAAGTACAACACATAATGAAATGTTGTGTGTGTGTGTGTGTGTGCCCAGAAAATAACAATTATTTAGAAAATGATTAATTATTAATGAAATATTTACTTGAGTAAAAAAGCATGCATGTATCCAGTATCCACATTGAAAGTGTTCATTAAGCAGTAGAGAGAGTTTGTTTAGTCCAGTTTTGGGTGATTTTCAGATCAGCTGAATAAGAAAAGGAAGGAAAGAAGAAATTTCTTTCATCTTCACTGACTCACAACGGTAAAAACTCACATTAATGCCTTTGGGATTGGCTGCAGTAGTCAGTGAGTCTTTTTTTTCCTCTTTTGACTCGCCTGATTTTCCATCAGCAGATGAAAGATGTCTGACATTCTTCTTCTCTGCTCTCTTTAAATGTCTCTCAGCCTGTGTGGTCCGTCTCCGAGGGCGACGTCATGTTAGTAGAGAATGAACCTGAACTCTCTGCACCGCATGTTCTGCCAGTCTGATCATTAGTGACAGAAATACTCTTTGATTAAATATTAAATAATTGTACTAAATTTTTATACTTGTAATTTCCAGAGAAGCAGCAGAAAATGCAAAGCACATTGATGTTTTATGGGGAACTCAGAAACATATTTGTGACATCACAGATGCAGCTTTCATGTTTTTATGGGTTTCTTAATGCCACCAATTACATAAAGATCATAGGGGATAGATTTGCAATTTACAGTACAGTTTGGAGGTTCTGCTACTTTGAGTCTGACTGACTTTCTAATTTCCCTTGAATACATTTCAGGGGAAAATATTAGACTTTTATCTGACAGCTTGAGTTTCTTTGGATGTTCATTTTAGATTCAACATAAGATAAATATGGCTGCTGTCAGATATAAATGAATAATAAATGAATGAATAAACTTTTCTTGGACTCAAGAGACAAAAATTACAGCTTTTTTTTTACAGTATTTTAAGTTTCAGATAATAAAATCAACCTGTGGAGATCTACGGATTAATAAATAATGCGTATGAATTAATAATGTATGGTCTTGAATTAAAAGTTTGTGCAGGTCAATAAACATGAAGAATTGACATTTCGACATAAGTAACATTAGCATTTAATATAATAACGTAATGTTAGGGTAGCATAGACAAAAGAATTTTTTGTGTGTATAGTGTCCTTGGGTTATGAGAATGGCATTTAAAACTGAATTTAGCATTATTATTATTATTATTATGTTTATATCAAGAATTTAATATTAGCCTAATGTTTTGACATTACGTTAGCACAAAAGAAAGTAATGCTAGCATATTAAAAAAGTAACGTTAGCATAAAAGATAAAAGAGGACTGTTATGCTAGCATAAAAAATTAAAACAATTATGTTAAAAGAAACAAAAAGTAACTTCGGCATAAAAATAGCATTAGCATAGACAAAAGTAATGTTATCAAAGAAGAAAGTAATGCTAGTATAGAAAAATTGAATACTAGCGTTAAAAAAAATTTAAAATTATGTTAGCATAGAAAATTAAAGTACCATGAACATGGAGGATAAAAATGTAACTTCATAGGAAATAAAATAGCTACATCAGCATAGAATAAAAAATGTAATGTTTGCAGAGAAAATTTAAAAAGTTAGATTAGGAGATAAAAAAGTAACTTTGACATAAAAAAGTAATGTTAACATAAGATATGTAATATGTTAGCATAAGTAACATTAGCTTAGAGGATAAAAGAAATGTTTGCATTAACAATAGCTTTAGCATGGGCAAAAGTAATAATAGCATTGAAAATAGTAATGCTAGCATTAAAAAAAAATATTATAAAAAATCAGAAAAAGTTACGTTAGCGTAGAAAAAAAATAACATTAGCATAGAAAATAATTAAGTCACGTTAGCTTCAGGCTACATTGGCCACTACTAGTACAATGCCACATTCATGTTATATCAGAGTTATTATTAAGTAAAATAAAGTAGTAATAACGACTGTGACACTGTTCTGAAAGCACTGATTTATCCAACTTGGCACGTAATATAGAAGTGTCCGAAAATCGAGCAAATATGACCATTTCTTATTATTTTTACTGGTTTTACTTAAAGGTTTTAAGTCTTCCATCACTGTGGCTTAATGAATTGATGTTTGCAGGTTTTTATTAAAGCTGTAAATGAATTCCTCAAATGTTTTTCCATTTCATTTGAAGCAGAATATTTTCCTCTCTGTCCCCTTGTCTGACCAACATTATGCCTAATTTACACCTGCTGGGTCTTTTATTCTGTTTGACCGCTGCAGGTTTATGATTTCGGCTGCTCCATGTGGCTCAATGAAAACACAATACAGTGTCCGTCATGCGAGGGCCCTCTGCAGGCCACTGTTGTGGTTGGTGTGGTGGTAATGATGTGTACACTCAGCAGGGCGAGTGAAGCGAGGAGTCTTGTGGAAAAAGGAGGTAAGATGCTGGAGGGGAGTGCAGCATGAATACACTTTTGAGAGGTTTTCATAATGGCTGCAGTGATTCAGAGGGAAGGAGGACCAGAGCTAAATTAAGCTCAGGGAAGTCCAGCCTCAGGGCGGGGCTTGTATTCTCATAAGTGGTATTATTTAGCGAGTGATGTCAGTAAATTGGCGAGTCGCTGGTGGCCTCGCTGTTCCAAACTGACATAGGAGAACAGTAAATACATTGATGCATGCAGGCTCACAGAGCGGCTCAGTGTGCCAAAAGCTGCAGTCACAATCTCTGAATCACATCCTAAAACATCAGACCAGACGTTAACATTTCACCCTTTTTACTCACTCGGCACTGTAGCATCTTCCTCTGTATGTGGTTAGTTATACTACAGAAAGCCACATTTTATAGTTTAACCAAAGGCGTGAATCAGCCTTTGGTTAAACTATAAAATGAGGAACACAAACCTGTAAGGAAAATATTGAAGTTAACAACTGTGGGATGTCTTTTGAACCCTTCTAGTCCTGTGACATACAGTAAATCACTACAGTGTAGACGGGTTTCTGAGTGATGCTTGAAGAAAGAGGAGCACACAGACTTGCTCGTTTCATCCACTTCTACTTTATTTAAACAGCATTGTGCTGAATCAAAGCCAACATTTCAGCCTTCATCATGGGCCAGACAGGAATAATGGGTTGAAAACCACTTTTTATACATTTTCAAACCTCACACAAGGCATCCTAAAGGATAATTACATCACTCAGTAATCAAGCCATCATCTGTGTCATCTGTATTGTTGTCTGTGTTTGCTTTACACACTGTGGCAGCACTTTGTGGTTAAATCAAAACAAATCAATCTAGACAAGAGAACAAACAGAAAAACTGATTCCAATATAATTTCCATGTTTGTAAGCAACAGATCCAGATTACCACCTCACTTATTGCAATTCACTTTCTCAATGCCTTTGGAAGCATAGACGAGAAATTGTGTGGCTGTGTTCTGTCTCTTAATAGTGTCGTTTTGTCTGTCCCATATACATCAAGTCACATGGGAATTACAGCATGTAAACAACCCCACTGGTGGCACAAGTAGTGCATCCCTTTACGTTAAAGCTATAATATGTAATTATTCCACATTAAAATGTCTAAAAACAACTAGACCTATGTTATATATGTTGTTGAGTTGTGTACTTACATTATCCCAAATGTTTCCAACAATGTTCAAACTCAGAGAAATCTGTAATTTAATCAAAGTAACGGACCGTTTCATTTGGTCGCCTGTCGATGGCGTCATACCTCCTCTACCAAAGAGTAAACACGCACAAGATGCATACGGCGGTGCTGTGTTTGTCCGCTACAATGGCGTCTACCAAAGAGTAACTTACACACATACAAGATAATACATCGACGTTGTGGTTGTTGCACACAAACTGTTGTAAATTGACTTTTATTCCGTTTTAAGACACATTTTCATGATAAGTTTGGATCTTAAGTTATCAGAGAAATAAACTGGACAAACGTTAGCAGCAGCTCGGCTAACAGCCCCTCCAGGAAGTCTGGTGGTCACCAAACATCGTCGGAGAAATATTGATTTTTTTTTAGGTGAAACAGCTTTATTCAGTGTTTTTACCTGTAATCTCTGGGTCCGTTTGTTCTGGGAGGAGGAGACTTTGCGGGTAATTCGGCTCCCAGTAAAAACATCCAGAATGATGAACACTGGTGTAATCCTATCCCGGTGAAGTTGGTTATTAAACAACGAAGACAACAACTCCCATGATCCCTTGCTACTTCACACCATCATCACACTCTGTCTTTTGTTATTGTTTTTATTGAGAGACCCCTAGCGGCTGAAATTACATATTGTGTGTTTAAAGGTAAGGGTTTTTTGAGTGATGTTATCAGTGAGATGAGCAGTTGCAGGGAGGTAGAAAATAAGTTTTATAAGATCAATATGTGAAGTTGTTTTGTGTCTTAAACTGCTCAAATTGCAGAAGTAATGGATGGCAAAATATCCCAAGAAGGAAACCTCCTGCTTAGCTTACAGTGCAGAATTAGCTGTTAGCTTCAGAGATCTGGTCAAAGTCTGTGATTTTATGAAGGAAGTGGATGATTTTACTCTGAAACTGCAGGAAGAAATGTTCATTTTAAGGTCAGACAGCTCATTCTGTTTAATAAAACTGTGATCAATATCTTGGTGATCAGTTCGATGTAGTTTTCTGTGCAAAGTGATAGCTTTGGGTGGAAAATGCATCATGTTGTTATGTTCATACAGGTGATCAGTGTCTCTTCTTTGTCTTATGAGTGAAGCACAGTCCACTGTCTGCTATATTCTGAGGAAACAGCAGGATTTTCATACATGCTAAATGTTACAAATATAATAATCAGAATGAATCAGCAGCAGGAATTTCATACTAAAGTTACATTTTATTTTTCATGTACATGCTACTTTTAAAAATTTTCAGTATTAACATTACATTTACATTTTCTATGCTAATGTTACTTTCTTATGCTAACGTTACTTTTTTATTTTCTATGCTAATGTTACTTTCTTATGCTAACGTTACTTTTTTATTTTCTATGCTAATGTCACTTTCTTATGCTAACGTTACTTTTTTATTTTCTATGCTAATGTTACTGTCTTATGCTAACGTTACTTTTTTATTTTCTATGCTAACGTGACTTTACACTTTTTGCTCAGTCTTTAAGAGCCCTTAGTTTTTAGTTTGAGAATAATTAAAACAAAACGTTTTAGCACAAGAAGTAGCTCCTCAGTCTAAGAGAAGTCGTTGCGTCTGTTTTAGGAAAATACAACAATTACAAACTTTTAAACGCATATTTACAATCCAGTGTCAAAGAAACTGCTTCTCTAACTGCTCATTTTCACCAGTACACACTGAATGCTTCTTTTCTTTAACCCTTTTTTTAAGTTTGTAGAGGTTTTGTTATTTTAGTTGTTTGCATCAAAGTACCCCTTAACCAGTCACCTACTTGTGCTTATGTTTACATTACAGGATCATTTTAAATATACTTTATGTAACAACACTAAATCACTCAATCAGATGTGTTGTAAAGTTGTCTGTTTCTTCTTCAGTTTCTTCTCCACCAGCTGTCATATTTACCTAGAGGTCAGTTAAGTTAAAAGGATCAGTTTCTTTGTTTCTTTGGTGGAGATGGACGGCAGCCATCGCGGCCTCTTGATGTCCACAGGTGTACGATGCTTCTCTCAGCAGAACTCGAGCCGCTGCCTCGTCTCTTATACATTTCACCGATGTGTATGTGAGCCCCAGATAAGCTGCTGCAGGGAAAATGTAAAAGTAGGTCATATGGGGAGGTGAACGGCGCTGCCAAACATGCTCAGATTCAGTTTCAGTATTTGTGTTTCTTGTTTCCTCCGGAGCCTTTGAAACAGTCGGCTGGCTGAGATCAGTGGGACGTCAGGATGAGGAGCTCAGAGAGCTGCCAGGTGAGCTCAGTCCTGGGTCAGACGCCAGGGGGGCAAAGGTCACCGAGGGCATGTATGAAGAATTAAAATCCAGTGCTAACCGCTAACTTTCAGTCACAGTAGCTCCCAAAACTTCTCTCCATTTTTTTTTACTTTCCCCTGATGATATGTACACCATTTCACACCATTTCAATCAATAAAAAGTTATTGAAGAGGGAAAATAAAGTTGAGCTAAGCTTGATAACAGTCAGTTAAAAAATTCCAAATTCCACTCCCTCCAGGATTTCACTGTTTTTTTTGTGCTTATTGCGGCCAAAAATGTTTGATTTGAGAAATTGAGATACAGTTTGCAATGTTTTTTGTGCTCTTACAGCAGTAAAATTGTGGAAATTAGGAAAAAAATTGCAAGTAAAGGAAAATAATGAGTTTTTTTTTTCAAACTACTACCAATGAAGAGTTATATGTAGTCACTTCTGCGCGCTGTGATGACGTAAGCTACCACAACACAAAATGTGACAATTGGTCCAAATCACAGGTGGTTTATTGATTTGGCCATTTCATGTGGAAAAGTTGCAGCAATTTAGAAAAACTGCAAACTCTAACAAATATTATGGAAATTTCTTGAATTTGCATCAATTACCATAATCACAAAATCGCAATTTCCTGGAGAGACTGGAATTTGTTGGCTTGTTAGCTTAGCTCAGTCACTAACAGGACAATAATGGTTTGATCCCACTGGAGCTGCTCGCAGCCACTCTAGCATCCCAGAAGTGGCTCTCCGCTCCGTTCTGCTAAACATTCTCACCCAAGCTATTTTTTACGGAAGCTGTGTCAAGCTGCACTGAACAGATCTAGGTGGGCAGGAAGTACAAGACAGAAACGGCATAGAACATCCAGTCAATTTTCAAAATAAAACACCCAGTGCATACTCCCAATTGTATATCAGCAATAAACACAATTAAAACAGACAAATAAAAAAAACAAAAAACATTTAACTACATAGCCTTCTTACCCATACCCTAAAGGTGCTCGTTCAGCTTTGACTAGGCTGCCGTAATTACTGTAGTAGCAGTGCAACTGATTTTAAAAGGCGGATGGCTTGACTGCAGTCAAAACGCTCCGTTTCTAAAACTCTCTCAGTGAGTTAGGACGCTGTGCGTTTGAATGGAACAAAACCGCGTCAGAGCCTGGGATCCTGGGAGTCCTGTCTCATAACTGTGTGTAAACGTGTCTCTGTTGTTTAACAGTTTTAACTTCAACAGAGGAGCTTCAATGAAACTGGATGTTAGCAACACTAACTGTGTTGCTAAGCTATGATAAGCTATGATAGCTTCCTCCATTTTGCACCTTTCAACAACAAAGCAATCCAAAGTTTTTTCCACAAAACATGAATGGAATTAAGACAACATGTAAAAGAAACAAGACATTATATAGACACATTTAAATAGAATTAAATTTAAACTCTCCTAAGTTCTTAATAACTACTAACTAGTTTCAATTTTGTGATTAAATCAGGCTGAACCATTAGCTAGAAAGACTTCAGTAATGTACAAATCTTCATCCGCAGGAATCAACCAACTATAAAGACAGGAAGTCACTGTTAGCATGACGAGCTATAACAAAACTTCCAAAAAGCCAAAAGATAAAATAAAGTGAACCGCCAATCCTTTGTTAATGTTGGTGTGACTTTATTTCTCTCTGCACACCTAACGTTAGCTTTGTCAGTTGGTTCATTCAGCTAGCGTAGCAACAGTTCCACCTGCAGTTAGTAGCTGTAAATATTAAGTAACAACTCATCTCTATGTAACAACTAGTTTCAATTTAGTGTAAATCTGCACTTAGTAAACACTGACGTTATAACCTGAAGTTTAAACTGAAGAACAGCTGCTTCAACCGGCTCCTGCTCACTACGTAATTCAGTCACAATACGCCAGTAATTACATTTAATAGGTCTTTGTCAAAAATATTTGTGTCAAAAAAATGAATGTTTGAGATTTGAGATTTGATTTATTGATTGGGACAGTGTGCAGTTTTAAACATTTAAGATGCACAGAGTTAGCTCGAAGCTAATTTGCATCCGTGGACCCCACAATCAAAACCAAGAGCAAGAGGCTTCTTGCACATTAAAGTTACCTCGTGGAGTTTTTGACCACTAAGTGTGCTGTGGAGCGATGTTTCATGAAGAAGGAAATGCATTTCACATGTTTGTTAGATAAACACAATGAGTTTCAGTGAGCAACACTGAATGTAAACATCACTTTTGTTTACAAGAAAACTCAAGAAAGCTGTCAGGACTTTCTGAGCTATATCAGCTCTCACACAAAGAGTAATTATACATTGGGGTTTAAGTGAGAACATAAGCAGGATCATATTAATGAGATAATGAAGAATCTACTATATTACTGCCTGGATGCTTATAATTTGTTTTCCAAAACAGCGTCATTTTCCAAGATGTTTTAAAGTTTTGAACAGCAGAAGTTTAATAAATCAAATTTATAAGACAAATTATCTTGGTTTTTTTAAGATGTTCCGAAGAAAAATGTCCTACTGGCCTCAACAAAGAAGTGTAATTTTCTTTGGTAACACTTCACTTAAAGTTTCCATATTTATCATTATCAATACATAAACAGTTAATAAATGGTTTATAACACACGATAATGTAGTTGTCAGCAGATATGAGTTTATTAATGTATTAGTCAAGTGTTCACTGCTATATAAACAGATAATGAATGATAGTATAGTAAAATTATATCATAATATATGTGATGTCATATAAACATGTCTTCATAGAAGTTATGATTGCTGACAAATACTGTACATTAATAAACACTTGAAAATGTCTGTATATCTGCTTGTTATTACATTATAGTGAGTTATTAACTGTTTATACTGATTATAAATGCTAAATAGGGGAACTTACAGTGGAAAATGCTGTGTTCTATACATTCTAGTTAATAAATGTTACCCATCATACCTTTAAAATTATAAAAGTGCACAGGGAAAAATGTATAGAAAAGTAATGCAGCAGAGGGAAAACTTAGTTTTGGCCGCCATGCACATGAACATGAAATTGGATTATCGTGGAATACCTTTAGCCAATATTTTTTCTTTCTGGTAAATTACCCTCGGCCCACCGCCACGGCACAGTTCAACAACCAGATCTCAGATAAGGCCACAAAGTGATGTTGAACAACACTTTTTGTGGAATTTGAGGCACAGGCTTTCTGATTCCTCTACAAGTCTCTCTTTGAGTCCAAACTGCATGGGAACCATTACAGAGAAACATATACAGAGTAAATATATAGAGCAGAGTGTAAATTGTCAGCTGGCTGCAGCTCTAAGTAATCAGACGGGAACTTTGGAGCTGATGTGACCCGATACCTGTGTAATTTAGCTCTTCTTTGTGTGTAATAATCCATTTCACGGTTTATGTTTTAAGTGGAGAATTAAGTAATTCTTTGCTTTCTCGCTGCTTTACTGTTTGTTCAGCAGTTCTGGGGTCAGCGCTCTGCTGCGTGTGGTCATTTTCTCCAGAGTTTATAATATAAATCGCCCTTTGAAGCCCCCTTTCCTTCCACAGAGGAACATTTCTCTGTATCCGGTTTATGAACCAGCTCTCTGGCTTCTTTTGAACAAACTGGAGTGAGATCTCTACTTGTGTCATGTAAACTTGGACATTCCCTGGGAGGTTGTCAGAGGAGGAAGAGGGAGTCAGCCTTTTCCACGAAGGCCAAGGCAAACATTTCCTTTATTGAGGAACAGTATCTGCTGATGTGAGTTCTGTTAGTTGCTCTCCTATAAAGAGCCACTGTCTGAATCAAAGAGGTATTGATGCAGGAACTCGAACCACCGGGTTGGTGGAGTTCAGCCTTTTGTGCCGTTCATAATTAATCATGTAAATGCATAAGTAGGGAACCCCCCCACCCCCACCCCCGCCCCAACCCCCCCGAAAAAATGTGCTGGAGAGATTTTACAGCTAAAAAGAACAATGTTGTTTGTGTTCGGATCCAAACCTTCAAGACTGAATTAAAGGAATATGTTTTTTTTTATTAGAACTTGGATTTTATTTTGCAGTTTTCAATTATTTACATTTTGGGTTAGGGGTTAGTTAGCTTTTGATATGGTAGTTTTCACCATTAGTGGCGGAGCACGCCTACTTCTTCGAGTTTGTTTGGCTGCTCTGTAACAGTGCAGGTAAAAAATTAATGAACGATCCTTAAGTACCGATTCTTTTTCATGTTCGATTTGTATTGGGTCTGTACTGCCTCCAGGAATTAGCCACAGCCCCACACAAATCCGACACTAACAAAGGTCCTCACCTTAAGGTTGATTACTTTCCTAGAATGGAAGTATGTAACTTTTAATTCTATGGACACCTCCTGGAAATGGTTATGTAATTTGGTAGTAATTACGTAATGAAATTATGAAGTTTGGGGGGGCGTTCTTAGGGGTACATTGCCTTATGGCAACATTGCGCCACAATGGAAACGGAATATTCAAATTTCTTATGAAATGCAACGTGAAATTCTTTCAATATCACACAAGTTTCTTCAATTGATTTCATTATTTTTGCTAACTAGAAAATGTTAAAATTAATTCTTACAAATACATGTAGAGGCCTTTTGGCTAAATCTAAAAAAAATCATATGCAAAGACATATTTTCTAACTTCATCTTCATGTTTTTCAACTTTTAAAATGAATTTCTGCACAGTATGGCTTCTAAAGCTGTAGCATTTCCATTTTAAATGTAATAAGCTATCACAAAATACTACTAAGAGAAACTAAGTCAACTGTGTGTGTACAGTGTAAAATAACACAAGTGTGAAAATAACAATTATTCAAAATTAACAGGAATTGAAGTGATTGTACTTATTGAAAATATACAATGAAGCAGCAATGAGAGAGCGAGAGAGTGCATGTGTGTTTGTATGTGTGCTTGCATGCATACGTCACTCAGTGTGAAAGCTGGTGAAGCAGTTCTTCTCACTGTTAAAGCAGAGGTAGACTTTACATTCAGAGCAAGTCACCCTTGATGATGCCTTGCAGCCAGGATTGTTGCACCTCCCTTTTGCTGCAGTCATCTCTTGCCAGTGGTCAGTATGGTCCAGACATATGCTGCCTTGTGAAACAGGGGCCACAGTTCCTCTGAGACGCTTTAAGGCAGTCTGCCTTTTTGTTTGCTGGAGCTCTTGGAAGAAATCTGTGCAGATTGAGGAGCTCATTTCAGGCAACTCAAGGTCATCGACAGCGTGGGAAACAGTAACACTTCAGGGGATTTAAATGCCGTGTGACCTCATCCAAATTCATAACTGGTTAAATCAATGCCCCACCTTCTATGGAAAGGCCAATCAATGTTTAAGTTTATTTTTAAATATCAGGGAAGTTGCAAAGAAAGGGAATGCTGCCATATGGCAACTCTGTGCAGTGGAGGGTTAAAGCATTAGCAGAGTCTGAGCTGTGTCATCAGTTTCTGCTGAAGCTCTGTGAGTCTCTGAGCTCAGCTCTGTTTCACTGTCAGACCCGATCGAAGCACATGGAACCGCTTCAAGGACTCCAGGGTGGTTCTCCAAAACCAATAAACAAACCAGTTCTTAGGTGAGCGGTCCAAGTGTTCATCAATCTGATAGGTTAAGGACATGTTACCCTGCGGTCCACACCCAGATCATCTCAGAGCGAGCTGCTCAGCTGCCCTCTGGGCTTTCCTTTGGACTCGCTGATTCTCAGCATTTCGTCCAAATTGGCCTCATTTAAACAGCAGAGAGGCACAAACCACTGACATCACTCCTTATTTCACAAACATGTTGGCAACCGCAATGTTGGAAAACTAGATAAACTTTAATAAACAAATTGTCAGAGTCTCTGGTAAGGAAAATGCCAATTTCAAGGCAGGAAACTGAAGCAAAGACACAAGTTTTTACTTAGATATTTAGGTCACAATGCTCTACAGTGTATTTTTATCATTGCACTATTAAAGTAATAAGGTTTTTCACACCAACATATTCACACCAAACAGTCCTGGTGTTTCTGTTGCTCCTTGCACACTGCCAGGATTTTGAGAAATGCTGAGATCATGAGTTTTCATTATCCACCCATCGACCAAGTTTTCAACTATCCACCAACCAAACTGTTTACAGTTTTCAGTGTCAAAAAATATTTAACTCTCACTGTTAAATTTTCTCTAAATACTAAAATATCTTGTTCACATTAAAAAGAATTATCACTTATTTACATAAGTGATCCAGTGATAGTTGTCTTTACATCCATACATTGCAAACATGAACTAATTCTGGTTTTAATGGAACCAACTTGTATTTTAAGCTGAATCTATTGGGGATTATTAATGGATTTGAATATACTGTCTTTAATTGGTTATCTGCACAATTTATGGACTTATAATCTCTTCAAATTCACAAAATAACATAAAAAGCCATACCCCTAATTTATATTTTACCTTACAAGGGCTTTAATTTCAATTAAGGTGAAAATCTGGGAGGGTTTTCTTGCAACTTGGTAAATTTGTAACCCCTGAAAAACCACCTTAAACTGTGCAGATAAATTAACCCCAAATTTGTAGTGAACCTCTTAATTTGTATCTTCAATGAAAAACAAATGAATTCATGTCACGATAAAATGTATCCGTTAATTTATGTTACGAGATCAAGAGCTATGAACTTGTGATTTTCTGTTATTGATATTCTGTGAACGTACGTAGAAATGCTCTGAACACTTCATTTGCGATGGTTTTTTTCTACCTTGCTGATGAGCAAAATCAGCACCTTAGCACCTTAGGTTGCTAAGGTGTTTCCATGTGTTGTTCAGCTCCAACATGTACGGATGGATTTGAGAAGTTGACATTTGGAGTAAAGAAGGAGAAAAAGAAGTGAAATCCTGCTACTATAGTTTGTTTACGTAGCCTCCGGAGCCGGAGGAAGCTTCCTGAAGCTGACCAATCAGAACAGAGTGGGCTCATCAGGAGGCGGGGCCTTAAAGAGACAGGAGCTAAAACGGCCTGTTTCAGACAGAGGCTGAACTGAGGGGCTGCATAAAGGACCAGTAGAAGATAAATAAGGAGTTTTTAACTGGAAATCATGCAAAGATATTCCAGTAGAGCCCCAGAATATGAATATGCAGAACATGTCTTTATTAAAACCTTTTTTTTTTTAAAAATAAAAGTTGCTGTTCTTTGGCAACAAGGAATGTTTTTACATATAGACAGAGCATAATTAAGCCCCACCCAGAGGTGAGAACAATTAATTGCTCTCCACTGACTATGT
The DNA here is from genome assembly GCF_963924715.1 of Thunnus thynnus. Taxonomy (NCBI): domain Eukaryota; kingdom Metazoa; phylum Chordata; class Actinopteri; order Scombriformes; family Scombridae; genus Thunnus; species Thunnus thynnus. The sequence goes on along the minus strand of NC_089539.1, from coordinate 25,105,079 downwards.
ATGAGTGAAGGTGTCTCCTTGTCACTTCTGTCTGCTAGCAAACAACAGAAAAATGCCTAAAAGCTGCCATGTGGTGGGATGCACTACCAACAGGGTAAAAGAACCCAGAATAAGTTTTTATATGTTGCCAAACCGAAAAACTGAGCCTTTAAGAAAACAAAATTGGATGTTAAAGGGCTGTGTGCCTAACATTTGATATAAACTACTTTTTCCTCTTTGGTAGATATATGGTACTAAAAAAACCCTTTGACATGCTGAAATCTAATGTTAGCTAGCTACTGGCATTTTGTTAGCGTTGCAGCCCTTGGTTGCATATTATGGTGCTGATTGTTTTCCTCTCCAGTGGATGTGGTGGTGGGAATATGACGCGTTGTGCTCTGTCTCTATGCAGTAACTATTGCACAACTACACTATGCTTACATTATTGATATTAGCTCATCTGACTTGGTTGAATTTTGGCTGTTTTCTTTCTTCTGTCTCTTTTAAACAAACTTGTTTACAGAGATTTGTGTAGCACATAGTCCTCAGACGTCCAATCCACTACATCACCACTTGTTTCTAATTGAGTATCTTTATTAAAGCTGTTCATCCAAAAGTGATAATGAGAGGCTTTGTGTCTCCACCAGTCAGCTGGCTGCTCGCCATGCAAATCTGAGAATCTGACAGACTTTTCTGAGCATCAAATACCCCGAAAAATAACTCTGGGTAGAGAGGGAGATGGACTGTGGAGAAACCCTCTCAGACACTCGGTGGTTTTGGGTAGAAAATTATTTTACATCGCTGGTTAACCACAGCATGAGTACTCACATGTATAACTCACTCAGGACAAACACTACAGAGTTTTACAGTGTGTACTCCTGATGGTGAAGTAACCGCGGGTTGAATTACTGGAGGCAGCGCGACTCGATGTAACGGATGATGACAGTGTCGGTGAGCTAACACTCAGGATCAAAAATTGATGGTAAAGTGCTGCACGTACAATCTTTCAGCGTAAAACGGAGTTACTGTGACTCATCTGTGCAGTTGTTGTGGTCGCTCTGGGAGACAAGGATGAATCAGGTCATCCTAAATGTCAGACTCTCTGTCAGCATCATGATGTATCTAGCTAGTTGAAAAGGGCACAGATCATCAGACCAGACCACCGAGGTCTTATAAGAGCTGGATAGGGCTCCGCTGCTCAGCCTTGCCGCCATTTTTTCCCAGTGGCCCCTTGTGGTATTGCAACAAAAAATTTCTCTCTGCGGCCCAAAAAGCATTCGAACTGCAAACATCACACCACTCGATGTACAAGTTCACTTTTTATTGTACACGACAGTGCTGGTAAAACGTAAAACAACAAGCTGTCGATGCAGCACCAGGCGCAAACACTCCTCCATAAAAAAAACTACTTCTGTAGTTACTTAGGTAGCAGCACTTTTAGACAAACAGCGTCACTCTGCCCCCTGCTGTCGTGTACAAATATACATACTAAATCAAAATAACTGAATATTACTGATAATACTGAACCAAATGTGAATAAATGATATTAACAAAGTACTATAAAATAATATATCCTTTCATGTGCTACACAAACAACATGAAATATTATTTTTTCTATTATGAATTTTGATAAATGGAGGTTTTATATTTGTAAAACTTTCCTTTGCTGAGAAAAGCGATTTAAAAATCTGTGACGTCATCACAACGTAAAGTCTACAGGCTGAACAGGAACTTGCGGGCCGCACAACGTGGAAGTAAACCCAGAAGCTAGAAACTTATTTTTAGCGTATGCACCAGCCGAGCAACTCTTATAAGACTGAATAGACGCCATTTTTGGTCCGGTATCCAGATCTTATAATACATCCATGGACCAGACTCAGAACTACTCATAACTCTTCATTCATCCAGTAGAAAATTCATCAACGCTCATCACAAACATAAAATTTGCCTTTTTGATTTTTACATGTCTTGGGTCTGCGTAGAGATTTGGGTCTATAGTGTCACTAGTGGATCATCAGGAGGTCGACAGAAACACTGAATATATACCGAGTTGAAATGGAAATGTATAGTATGATCCTAATATTACATTAAATGCACCTACCTTACATTTGCCACCAACCTGTTTGTAAATTAAGTCACTTTTTATACAACTGATTAAATTCAGTTGTAAAAAAAAAAAAAGAAGCTGTTTCATGTTTTCTGATTCATTGGTGCATTCGTGGACTTTAAAATCATGTTTAAATCTCAACTGATGATTATGTCTTGTAATTCATCCTGTGATACTACTTTTTAATTCCTCCTGTAATGTAATTATTTCAGCATTTTTACTGTTTGCTCTGTTGGTTTTACTGCTGAACACTTTGAAACTCTGTTTATATTTTCAAAATATTATAACCTTTTCAGGTTATTGTATAAGCAAATATTTTTCCGGAATATTACACCATTCTCAAAAACTAGCTACCTCCTACCTCCGCTACCTTTTCCTTGAAATGTTGTTTTGTTTTTGTTTTTTGTCTCAAAAATTACAACTTTAATTTTAACATATTAAGACTTTTTGTTAAATTTAATCACTGTATTTGCTTCTTTACAACAAAGGTTTATTGAATTTGGAGTTGACACAATAAGTTATTTAATGTGTCGATTCTTAATCACTGTAAATTTAATATATTTAGCTTTTGGACAGGAAAAGGTGGAAATTGTGGGTGTATTTTTCTTTTAAAGTATTTTCTGACATTTTGTAGATAAAACAATAATTGCTAGTTGCAGCACTAATTTATTTGCAGTGTAATGTCCTGTCAACTGTTTTCATGTGCTGCTCACATTATCACATGCTAAAACAACGGCATCCGCTGTGGAACCAGTGGAATAATTTACACCATTGACACGGAACAGGATTCTGTGCCAGTAGTCCACAGACTGTTTTCCATGCCGCTAGTAGTTTGTTCTATTGGTACAGAATGCGTTTCTGGAATTTATCTCTGGACCTCTTGTAGACCAGTAACCAGACATTTTTTATCATCACGCCGGGCATTTTATTGCTGTGAAATGGGACATTTTTACCGAATTCTACTGTTTTAACCCAAACCATTATCTTTCCCTAACCATAACCAAGTGGTTTTAGTGCCTAAACATAACCATTTTAACCCAAACCATGGGAAGGATTGGCGTATCACCCTGCAGGCAAAAACGTTCCTCCATTTTGAAACAGTTTAGATTTGATGATGTTATCTTGCCCAATCAATACCAATGCACATGCATAATAATTCTGTACCAACAATAAACAGACTATTGACATGGAGGATTCCTTATCATTAGCCACTTTCTAAAACAATACCTTTAACGAAGTTGACTTGGAGTCTCAACCTTTAAGAAGTCTTTCAAGCGCTCAGAGAAAAATGGAAATTTGCACATCCAAAATGGCTAAACATCATCTGCTGATGAGGCTCATGTGGTGTAACGGAAAGCTCCAGATAATTTATTTCATTGACAAGAACTTCCTGAACATGGGACATTCACAGTTTAATGAGCAATTTACAGGCTCCTGTTTTTTTGAGTCGCCTCCTAAAATAGAGCGACTTCTGAGGAGTGAACATGACAGATCCGAACAAGACGAACCAGACAACATGAAGTGTTGGATCATTTCTTCCCCCGAGGGCCAGGATATTATCCTCACAGTATGCCTCAGATCACAGCACTGACCTCATGACACAGCAGCACTAAAGCTGGACTGCTCTGTGTGTGGAGCGAGCTAGAAAATTCGATTCAAACATCTAAAGATTTAAAAGACACAAGAAATTGACCTCCACAGTGAAAATGCTGTGAGTACAGCAGGAATTACTTGCTAACCTCTCACTTCAATCATATTACTCTATCACTTCTATTCATTGTAATGACAAGAAATGCAACCATTCATACAAATGGACAAAATTTTAATTGGAAAGTTAAGTTTTGCAAATTATAACTCTTATTTTAATGGTATTCAGTGACTATAGTGCTGCAACTAACGATTACTTTCATAATCATTTATTCTGACAAATATTTTCTTGATTAATTGATTAATCTTTAATCTATGAAATGTCAGAAAATCTTTAAAAAATACCGGTTGCCATTTCCTCAAACCTGAGGTGATGTCAACAACTTACTTGTTCTCCTAAACAACACATGAAAACCTAAAAAAAATATATAAAGTTTACTGTAGAAGTTTTAGAAAATTTAGAAAAACAGCAAATTTATGAAATCCAGAAGCTGGAAGTACAGAATGTTTTGGCATTTTAGCTGGAAGAGAGGCTAAGCAGATTGCTCAGTCTTTAGCGGCCCCTGGTCGGTCCTTTGTCAGCACGCCACTCAGAATGAAACATGAGGATTTAATGGAGAATAATGAAAGTCAAATAGATTTCATGGAGCAGAGGCTTGTGGCTTTAAACACCACCTTGTGTTTTTGGTGTCTTTGGGTTTTCTGTTTGTTTTTTTAGGAAGTGGCTATTGGTACAGATGCCTCTCTCTCTCTCTCTCTCTCTCTCTCTCTCTCTCAATATATGTGTATATATATATCAATAAGTCAATATTTCCCATGGTTTGGGTCAAAATGGTTGGGTTTAGGCACAAAAATTTCTTAAGACCATGGTTTTGGTTAAAATAGTAAAATGTGGTTAAGATGTCCCATTTAACAGCACTAAAATGCCTGACATGACAATAAATAATGTCCAGTAAAATGTCCCTTTTAACGGTACTGAAATGCCTGATGTGATGGTAAAAAATGTCCGGTTAGTGGTCTACAACAGGTCAGGCAATAAATTCTGGAAACCCATCTCATACCAATAGAACAAACTACTATCAGCACGGAAAACCAGTCCAGACCAGCAGCCTGTGGACTTCTGACACAGAATCCAGTTCCGTGTTAAGAGACAGTAAATTATTGCACCAGTTCCGTAACCGTAGCCTCTTTTTTTAAAATCTCACCAGTACAATCCTTTTGTACTTTCATTATGAGTATTTTGTGTTATTTGTTATAAATGAACTAATAAGGTCAAGAGCTTCTTATAAACTGCACCTGTAATATTTATCTGTCAACACCAGTCTATATCTCTCCAGGACGACACCGACTCTCTGATATCAGATATTTAATTACAGCCTGGTGTAAGCGAACAAACGAATATCAGCAGATGGAGAGGACACTTCTCCATATGATCGGACTCTTGTGAAAATAACCTGAGGTGGGAGAGTGTGTAGGTGCTGGAGAGCGGCCAAAGCGGTGGATGTGCTGATGGGGCGTTTTCTGTGGAGGCTCTCGGCCTCTGGAGGGCCGGGCCGCCGGGTCTGGAGCACATTAGAGGAGCTAAGCCTCTAAAGCTGGCTGATCAGTGCCTGCAGTTCCCTTCCCAGGACAGTCAGTCAGTGTATCACAGATGGGACAGATCAACCCAGAAACCCTCTCACAGCACCTCCACCCCTATACATAAACATACACACTCCCACCGGCCATGTACACCTGCAGACACACACACACATATACACACATGGAAACTCCACTGAAATATCTCAACACGCTACAAACCAGTGCTGTCACCAAGGATGCTCCAACAACCTGTCAACGACTGGAATCAGCCAATATCTAAAATCAATCGCGAATCAAACGATGGTGTAATTTTATTGCATCAGACACTTTGCAAGACGCTTCTAATAAAGTCAGACTGCACAACATCAATTTGTCAGATTGTGAGATGAACGTGTGGTGAATCATAGCACATGATAATAGAAAATGGAAATAGAAAAAAAGTTTATGAGCAGAGACACGTCATCAGCTCGTCATCCATCTGCGACAAAAATGCAGCAAAGCAAGGACGGTTTTCTCCTCTGCCAGAGTCCCATAAACTTATTTTTCATAGTTTTAGGTTTTGTGTGCACATTTAGTGGGGTTTTTTTCTCAATTTCATAAAAAATGGTACGTATGAAATGTCACGCCGGCCAGGTCAAGCAACATTTAGGAATTTCATATAACAATAGTAACAATAGTAAGTCTAGACATTGTCTGGGAGTTTATTTCTGTTATTGCTTATCTTCTATGCACCTGTCTGCTATCATTTTTCTATATGAATGGAAACATTTTAAGAGATTCAATGACAATTAAATACATTTTTAGTTGCAGCTCTCATTGCATCCGGTTGCAAAAAGACACATTTTCTGATTTTGTGGGTTTACAGAAATGGAATATAAAACTTGATTTGTGCGTAAAATTTGTCTGTACTGGTTATTTTAATTAATAAAGTATCATTTTTGGGGACTTATGCAAGAAAAACTGATTAAAAACACAAACCTACAGAGCTTCCGAAAAGCCAAAAGATTACCTTTTTTAAATCTTACATACTTACATATATCATCTTTGATGCATATTATTCCCCTTTTGGATATAATTTGTGTATACACCTAAAAACAACATTTTCTGTACTTATTCAAACAGTATCACCTGAACAATACCATTAGAACATCCCTAGTTATGCAATTAAATAAGCTTTCATTTACATCTTGCTTCCTTCTTTTAGAACTAATAAATCTTCATTTTCAATGATAAAAGTGTGAGGTCATGTTAGCTGTAAGCTGCCTTCATCCCACCCAGAGAAGTAGAGTCTGGAGGGGCTTCATGAGTCGAAGGGTCACATTATAACTGTGCACATTCCCACAGTAGCACTGGCAGCTATTGTCAACAGGTCGGGGGATTGGAGGTAAATCCTGCTCTCTTTGTTGCTGTGCTGGTATGCGCTGACATCTGGATCAGCACACCCTGGTGGAAAGGCCTGGGTGGGACCGGCTCGGGACACTGATCGCCTCCCACGAGTCTTAAGAGCAACAACAGACTGCAGGCTGAGCGGCCACAGGTGCACAAAGTCCTGCAGTCGGCCTCCGACAACAAACAGCTAGATAAGAAGGGCATGAAGGGAAAAGGAGATTAGATTCCACCTGATCACCTGCAGCTGAATATCAGCATCCGCAGGTCCATTTACAGCAAGAACAAAGTCTGAAATGTACATCTTAGAGTGAGTAATTTTAAATTTTTGATCAATATTTCAACATTGTGTACAGAATTTCAAGTATAATTAAAGGTTTTAAGGCAAAATGCATCATGTAAATTACATTTAAAACAACACAATGTTGTGTTCAAAAACATTTTCAACATTTCATTTCAATTCCTGTTTAAAAAATTACCAATTTGAGGGAACAGGTAAGTAAAGCACACAAATAAGTAATTAGTAGCAATTTAAGGGCACAAAATACTAACTAATGGGAATGACATATACATCTACTGCTCTCCATAACAGTATGTAAATATTATCCGTACATTATCAGAGGTATACTGTTTTTAATTGGGTTGAACTCGACTCACACACGGCAAAGAAAAATTAAAGCATAATCTCTAAAATGTCTTTATTATAGTCACGTGAAATACTTGTGCCTGATTGACTGGCGGGTGTAAATTAAAATTGTATTACCTGACGTCTTAGAGCTAAAGATAGAACTACACATAATCATGCTTACATTACATTATGTTGTGGTACGTTATTTTGCGTTACATTATTTTGCGTTGTGCATTGTGATGTTACATTGTTTTACTTTATGGTATCCAACTGCAGACCTCACGTCTTGCGTAACGCAAGTTTGTGAGCCAAAGTAAAAAGATCCCCAGAAGTGAGTGAGTGCGTCATTTCTGTTAGCGTCCCTTTTCACAGTTTTTACAGTCTTTCAGTAGCGTTAACGTAATGTCGTTTTTCAGATAACAAAGACTAGCTTAATATTGTTTCTTGTAGTTTGTTAGGTGGGACAAAAAATACTCAGCTAAATTACCAAAATAAATACAAGGCTAACCTGTTGATGTTAGCTAAAGTGCAGGTTGTGCAGGAGTGAAGAAAAAAGTTAGTTAGTTAAACTCTATGAGGGCCTAATCTCGTACCGTTAAAACTAGTAATACAGAGAATACAAAGAAGAAAAAGTAGTGGTAACATAGACTCACTGTATTCCAGTAAAAAGTCCAATAATATATAAATATGCGAAAAGATAAGTCTGATTGGCTGATCTGCCAAAAGTTTGATTGGCCCAAAATGTGCCGATTGTTTGGGAGAAATTCTGAAAACAGACACAGTAGACGTGGTTTTAGCTGGAATATTCCACTCACAGTTTTCCAGACAGGCAGTGTTGCCAATTTAGCGACTTTGTCACTAGATTTAGCGACTTTTTTTCAAAAAAGCGTCTAGTAACATATCTGGAGACTTTCTGGACAGACATTAACCCTAACCCTAACCTTAACCCCTAACCCTAACCCTAACCCTACCCTAACCCTAACCCCTAATCCTAAACCAACCCTAACCCTAACCCTAACCATAACCCCTAACCCTAACCCTAACCCTACCCCTAACCCTCCTTGAAAGGGGGTCGCCAGTATTTCTCAGTGAATGAGCACTAATGTGGCTTTCTAGATTGACTGTTCAGTGGGTTGGACAGAGCAGCAGCACGTTCAGTGGACCAATCATCAGCCAGACAGAGTCGTGAATGAGTTGTCAATGTGTGTCTATTATTATTATTATTATTATTATTACAGAGGTAGATTTAGTTGGACATTGAGGAGCTGCTTGAGAAGAAAAACAGTTAATGAAATAACTAGTTACAGTCAGTTTAGTTTAATTTAACTTAATTTTTTAAAATTTTTTAAAAATCTTGTATGTATGTAATTACGTCATGACATCAGAGATATGCAAATTAGCACATGATGTCTAGCAACATCTAGTGACTTTTCCTGCAGACTTTAGCTACTTCCCACTGAAAATAGTTGGCAACACTGCAGACAGGTAAGAAGTCATTTACAACATACATGTACATATATTGCCCATGACCTGGAAGTATGCATTTATAGAATTTGCGGGAAAAGGTCAACTGTCCGGCATACTGTGATGTCCACAATACAGTGAGTCTACCTGAGTGAGTGAGTTAATTTAGGTGACAAACACAGGATTAATTTATGCTTCATGCTAATCTTTAAAAATAAGGTTAGCTGACTAACACAGTTAGCATTAAGTTGGATCCTACTCTTCTAACGCTACTTACAAACATCTTCATAAAAGACTGAGGATAAAATTACACGTAACCATAGCAACAATACTCATGCTTCAATCATTCTGTTATGTAATGTTATGTTGAAAATGTTAATAATTAGTAAAAATGTTAGAATTTCTTATCCTAAAATAAACCACCTAAACTGTTATGTTTAAAATTAATAATACAACAATTAATAATACAAATAATGCAAAGGAGCATAATGATACTTTAACTTTGACACGCTATCACCTTACACAACAACTTAATGTTTTCTTTTTTTTACACAATGCAAATATTAAAATGCTAGTCAAAAGATCTTTATAACAGGTTGATAAAATTATATTTGTCCAGTTGGACAGTTCACCTACTGTAATATGGCCTTTTGCACTTCCTTTTATTTCATTTACATATAACAGCACATACAGACACTCCATCTGCACTTTTGATCATAATACAAAATTTTATGCTAAATAACTCCAGTAATTAGTAATTAAACTAACTATAAATAACCCACACAGCCTGTTTACATAAAGCCTTAAATGCCATCAGGAATCATCTTGGTTTTTCTCCCCTCTGTTGTTGACTCATGCAAACAACTTTTCACACCACATTTCCATCAATGTTAAATACTCCCCCTCAGGGCCAAATTAGCACCCAGCAGGAGCGGACTTCCCCAATAAATAAATGCCTCGTGGCGGGTTGATAAGTCACAGCTCCTGGTTTTCTATTTGCCTTTCCCTGATTAACACAGGAAGTCACTGCTCAGACTTTCACATGCTGTCAACCACTCACCCGTCATCCCCAAACAGTCATCAGCGGGGGAACATTTGGGTGTGAGGTCGAGTCAAACAGCAGGGGAGTCCTCGTCTTCCTGTCTGGAGGTGCAAATGAATCAGTGGAGATCCGTCCCAGCAGCTACCTGTTGAGAAGTGACTTTAATGCCACTTTCATTCATGTCGTCTTGTGTCTCCTGCTAGTTAATTAGCAACCTGGTGGTTCACGACCTTCTGACTGGTGTTTCTGCTAATGTGAAGAGACGTCAGTATTTACAGCTGTAATGATTTAAAGTTCACAAACACGGAGCAAATCTTTCACGCTGTTTGTGAGTTTTTACACATTACAAAAACACAACTTTCCAACTTTACATTTCTGCTTAAAAGTTTACTTTTATCAGTTACCTCGGTGCTCTATAAGACAAAAAAAGGCCTTTTGAATAGTTAATACAAAACAATTATGTTATATCCTTTGTTTGGAAATACCTTTCTAAATACATGTGCAGACTGAACATTAAGCCAATTTTATAGGCGGCACGATTGCATACAACTTTAGCCAAAAATGTGCACTTTTTCCCGAGTTTTATGACTTCACTTCATGTAAGTAAAAAAGTAAGTAAACCACTCAAAGGTTTGTGTGTGTATTTGCATCAAACATCCATTGTTCACATTGTACAAAAGTTAGCTGTGAGCTAGTTAGCTGCGTGCACTGATCAGGGAATGAAGTCGTACAGCTTCAATTGTTTTAACCTGAAACTGAAAGTTTCATGTTTTTATGGAGGAATAAATTGAACTTATGAACATTTTCAGCTTCTGAACACATCTTTGCCTGACTTCCTGCCTGCTGGAGCAAATCTGCATGCTTTCACATTCACTCATGTTTTTCATTGACTTTGTATGAAATAACATCACAACTAACGTTTGCTGTGGTTCAGTCTGAACAAACCATAAAGTGCAACACACACAGGTGGTAAAGGACTCGTAAAAACACCCACACCTATTGCCATGCTTGCAGGATGGTAATGCCGGTCAGTCTGTTGGTCCACCACTTTCATCCAGACTGAAATATCTCAACCACTCTCAGCCTGCCATCTTCCCCAGAGGATGAATCCTCATCCTTGTTCTGGTCTGAATCAGTGGATGAGTTGGTAAACCTGGTATGGTTTCAAGCAAACCAAAATGCATTTAAAGCCAGGTGAGAGAAGAGAGAACGTTCTCTCCTCTTATTGGTCAAATGTGTCTGGGGCAAGAGCGAGAACATAAACACAGGAAGAAGATCCTTCAGAAGCTCCAATCTGCCCAAATATCAATAACATATTCTTTGTAGTCGGTCAGATTGAGGTCGTATCACATTCCCACCACAAATGAATTGCTCCAGAAATGGTTTGTGACCAGACTGAGACCACTTCTTCTAAAGGGTCTCTGTGTGGTTGTTTGATCCAATTGCTGTGTCCAGATCTGACAAAACAAATTGTACCGAGGAGGAAAACCAACCAGAGTCACGTCTAACCAGACTGACCTACACACTACCATACATCAACTACTGCTTCTGTTTGTATGGAACGTTCAGTGTATACTTACAACTCTTCTGACTATCAGCTCTGTGTGTAATCATAACATGTCCTTTATTCTCATTAAAATCAAGATGAAATGAAAAATGCCTTTTTAACACGTTTAGATCACATCCCCGGACATATTGTGCACCTATTTAACAATATGCCAAAAAAATCAATTTCTTTGTATTCGTATATCAAAATCCAATCAAAAATCTGATGTTTTCTTCCTGTAAAACAAAATATGACATTCTTACATAGGCATGAACCAACCAATAATATCATGACATTCACCCATCAATCAATCTTCAACTTTCAGCAGCACAGAGCTAAGATTCATTATGACTTCATTATGACCCACTTTTCAACATTTAAATCAAATTGCTCTCAACGTTATGTCCCACCTGTCTGTCCTGTTTCACTCTGAAATATGTCACAATACGGATGTTAGATACTCGCGAAGTGCTGTTTCATCTGGACTTTAAGTACATCCATGTACATCCATCTCTAAATGCATCCTAACAGGATCATACAGAGCCACTGTGAGTTCATCCGAGACCTCCACATGTCTTTATCCAATCCAAGTGAAATCCTCCTTAAAACTCTGTACCTTTGTAAAACCTGAGGTGGGGGGCAGCCCTCTGATGACAATGTGTGTTTTCAATTAGGGCAGGCTCAGAAAAAGATTCCCATTCATCCCTTTAGTGGCTCGTACACAACCTCCTTTCACCTCGACCCTGTCGGTCCCTCTATGTTTCCTTCCTCTCTTAAAGATTTACTCCGATCTCCTTCAGAGCTGGTAAATCCAAATGAAATCCAAATGGTTTGTTTGTGTGCAGACCCTCCCGCTCTGTGTAAATGTCAGCCAGCTGACAGGAGGAGGCTTGCTCACAGCTACCAAACACTGCTCTTTTCATTGTGGACTCTTTGTGGCCTCCATTAGTGGTGGAAGTCGGTGGCTGAGAACTGAGCCGGCTGTCACGTCTGATTGGTGGAACATGAAGGCCTCTCAGCGCCGCCACTTCTCGTGGAAAGTGAACGCATACCGCTCAGGAAATGAGATGTTGAAGATTTCACTCAACAACTGGTCAAGTAAAACCTACAAATACACAATCCTCTTAGGTCGAATTACTTTTACAACTCAACTGTGTTAACATTGTTTTTAAAAAAGCCACATTGGAAAAGCTTCCCCAGAGTCTTGGAAAGGTCACTATCAACTCATTGATAAGTAATGTTGCTTGATAACTTATTAATCAAACTGAATTTCTCTTTTATTTCACTTAATGTTCATGTTTTTTTTACCCTAACCAATCAGCAGTGACTGTCACTTTTTATGGCTGTAGTTTGGTAGCTAGCTATTCTGAATTCTGCCCACAAAGCTTTGATTGGTCGACTGGTTCTCCAGCCAGTTTTCCAGGACTGGAACCAAGCGCTAAATTGAGGGGAAAAAACTCAAAAATGTCAGCAGTGATGTCTGAAAATTGACTGTAAGCAGCCAACATTTTCTTCTTCATTTCACTGCTGCTTTTGTCGATGTCAGATAATAAAGCTACAAAACTTACCAGACAAGTAGAAATTATGCTAAATCACCAGGATCAGTAAAGTACTCTATCTATCTATTGATTGACAGCCATGAACTCCCACCCCTGACTTTAGCCTTCTCTGATTGGTTGAATGGGCGAGGCTCACTTCAAAACCACAACACACATAAACACAGCACTAGTCATACATTAAGTTCTAGAATTTAATTTGTGTTGTCTCAGTACCTAACAACACTGTGTCCTGAGCTGGACACTTTTTGTGTTAACATTCTATTAAGATTTTGCTTCAGCCACTGTTATAAATGATCATGTAATGTTTCCAACTTGTTTAATGGTGTTCTTGCCTTTCTAACCATATATCGTTTTATCACTTTATATTTGTCTTAGCTAGAGTCAGAAAAAGGATGCTATCGCCGGTCATTTAGCTGTGCGCTAGGCTTGTCCTGATTCAGACACCCCTCTCTTCACGCTGTAAACACTACATGCTGCTGATTTTACAGGGTTTTGAAGTTATTCCTGAATTGATCAAGTCTACACCAATTGTGACAAAACATCCCGGACTGTACTTCTGTCTTTCACAATAAGTAAACATGCTTCAACAACTCCAAATAATGCAGTTCAGGTTCCTTAATTTCCATTTTCACCACATTAACAAAACATCCAGCAGGTGGTGGTAAACTTTCTTCCAAGATCAGGCACTTGCAAAATACCATCTGATGAGTTAAATTTAGCAATTATACACTCATACAAATGCATATAACAATTGCCAGTAATACACAAGTATTTATGGCAGGACTGTAAACGTAAGTGTTTATGACTAAAATGGTAATTTTACAACATAAAATAGACAGGAAAAATGCAAATAAATAAGACAAACAAAATTAAACATTTAGACACCGATAACACCAAAAATCATCATCATCCAGCTCCTCTTCCCAGCCCACTTAAATAGTGTAAAACCATTTTTGGCAGTTGTCACACTGGATCCATGACACCAATCTTTCTGAACTTTCAGGCAGCCGGGGACCATGGGAGGCACAAGAGGAAGCCAAGGGGGTTGTGGGACCAGTGATGGGAAGGCCGGAGCTGGTGGCTGAAGCAGCCCTGAGGGACATTCTGTGGCTGAGGTGGGAGCCACTAGGCAGAGTAGAGGAAGTGGCTGCTGGGCTGGTGTCTTCAACCCACTGCTGTTCTTCTGGCCGCTGTTCTTCTGGCCAGAGGTTGGGTCTCCCACCTTGCCGCACGGTCCTCCACCTCCCTGATGACATCATACATCTCCTGAGCCGTTAGGATCCAGGTCTTGGTGGTGTTCCTCCTGACCTTGCTGGTGTTGAAGGTGAAGTTGATCTCGGCCAACTTCATCCTCAACTTGGAGGTGGGCCAGGTCACAAGAGCTGCCTGGCTTCAACACATTCACACAGAAACACACTCACAGGTTATATTCATTTTAAATCATGGTGCATAAATATATGTGATCTAGACAAACAACTAAACAACTAAAACAACTTTTTAAAATCTTATGTCAAAATGTTTTAGGGTTAATTTTTTATGTCTCCTGTCATGTTGTACATATCAGAAAAATTATAATGTATTTTTCATAATATACACATCACAAAGCACAAAAAAAGGCCAATCTAAACAGGTGAGTTTTTAGTTACAATTTAAAAGAAGCAACAGATGTGCACTGGCACAGACCCTGAGGGAGGACATTCCAGAGGTTAGGGCCAGCCACACTGAAGGCTCTGTCACCCACAGTGCAGAGCCTGGAGCGGAAAGTGGAGAGTAGATGGGCATCAGAGGAGCGTAGTGAGTGAGTAGGTGTTTAGGGATGGAGAAGATTGGCTAGGTAGGGAGGCGCCAAGCCATGGAGAGATTTGTAAAGTAGGAGATGTACTTTGAAACAAATGAAGTATTTAACTGGAAGCCAGTGCAGTTGCTGAAGCGTATGGGTGATGTGCTCCCAGAACCATGTTTGGCAGAGAACTCTTGCAGCCGAATTCTGGACATACTGTAGTCTATTTAATCCCCAGATGGGTACACCACGGAGAGGGGCATTACAGTAATCGAGTCGGGATGTAATAAAGGCGTGGATGAGCTTCTCTGCAACAGAGGGGGAAAGAGAGGGGTGTAGTCTGGACATGTTCTTCAGATGGAAGAAGGGAATTTTGGTGATGTTTTTTTAATATGTGTGTCAAAACAGAGGGTGAAGTCTAGAGTTACCCCAAGATTTTTAACCTCAGCAACAGAGGATGTAATAAATCCAGGAATGGCTAAGTTTTGATGGGGGACTTTGCGAAGTGTGGCTGGGGAGACAATGAGGTTCAGATTTATCCTGGTTTAGTGTGAGGTAATTGCAGGTCATCCAAGCATTTATATCATTTAGCATTCTTCCAGGTTGGATGGTGGTGTGTACGAGGGCTTGGTGTGTATGTAAAGTTGTGTGTCGTCAGCATAGAAGTGAAAATTGAGGCCATGTCAACAAATTATATGTCCCAGAGGAAGAATGTAGATAATGAACAGTAATGGTCTAAGAACTGAGCCCTGGGGAACACCACGGGAAAGTGAGGGGGGCATGGGAGACCTAAAGCTGCTAATGGAAACAAACTGTTTTCTAGCTGTGAGGTAGGACTTGAACCATGATAGTAGAGTGCCAGTCACACTGAGTATTATCAAGCAGTGAGATCTAACAGAATAAGTATGTTCAGGTAACCAGAGTCTGCAGCTACAAGCAGATAATTCTTAACTTTGGTGAGGACAGTGTCAGTACTGCATTTTGCCCTGAACCCAGACTGAAACTCTTCCCATAGATTGTTATTTGACATATGAACCTGGAGCTGGCTGACTATGGTTCGCTCAAGAAGATTGACAAGAAATGGGATACTGGAGATGGGTCTGTAGTTCTTATAGTCCTCCAAGTCAGTTCCAGGTTTTTTTTAGGACTAGAGTAATAGCGGCCATTTTTAGACTTGAGGAAACAGAGCCAGACAGAAGGGATGTATTAATGATTTGTGTCAGCAGGGGGCATAGGACAGACTGACATTATTTAATTAGAGGAGTGGGCATGGGGTCAAGAGGGCATGTGATAATCGTTGAATTTATAACAAGTTCAGTTAGATATAACTCATCGACAGGGGAGAAAGCCGAAAAACAGCTAACAGGGAGGGGAGGGTGGGTGGTGATAACATTAAGTTGCATGGACAAATGATGTAACTGCTGGTAGATGGAAATAATTTGCTCTGGAAAAAGTCTATAAAATCACAGCAGAGTTTATTAGAGGCAGCCAGAGGAAATTGTTTAGACGGTTGAAGTAGCTTATTGACGGTTTGAAAAAGGCCTCTGGGGTTACCTTGTCCTTTTGCAATGACGGTAGAGAAGTAGGTGGTCTAAACCTTGCTCAGAGCTTCCTTATAGGTTCTGACATGATCTTTGTAGGTTAATGCATGCACAATGAATATTGCAATTTAACCAGGGGAATGAATTGACAGAGGAAACAAGGCTCCTAGCAAAATGAGACTTGTTCCCTCCGTCAATTCATCCCCCTGGTTAAATTACAATATTCGTTGTTTCAAGCGTAAATGACGGAGGGTAGAGCGACTGTGGAAATCCATCAAGGTTCATGTGCACCGTCTCCATTACAAAGACCTTTTAACTGAGTTGAAAAACATGGTTAAAGATGTCAGGGCTTCTTACTTTGCCGACTTAATTTCCTCCAATAAACGCAACCCTAAAGTCCTGTTTGATACCATCACAAACATTATCACTCATGCACCTCCAGATGTGCCTGATTTTTCAAATAAGGGTTTTGGCAACTTTCTCTCTTTCTTTGTGGATAAGATTAGAGATGTCAGGGCAAGCGTCATCCCCTCCTCTACCCCCTTTTATGCCTATCCAACTCAGTCGTCAATTTTGGACTGTTTCTCTCCTATTTCCCTACAAGACCTCACTGATCTGGTGGGCAGTATGAAACCTTCCTCCTGTCCTATAGATGTTTTACCAACATCCATGCTTAAAAATGTACTTGGGTCTATTGTTCCATTCTAGGTCTCTATTATAAAATGTTCCTTGCAGTCTGGTTATGTCCTCGCCCATTTTAAACATGTAGTCGTTCATCGTTTTCTGAAAAAACCAACCTTGACCCATCCCTTCCCATAAACTATAGGCCAATATCTAAGCTGCCTTTTATCTCAAAAGTTTTAGAGAAAGTTGCTGCCAAACAGCTCACTGCTGTCTTTACTGCACACAACATTTTAGATAAATTCCAATCTGGTTTCTGTCCGAAGCATTCCACTGAAACGGCTCTTCTCAGAGTCTCCAATGACATAATGATGTCCTCTGATGTGGGTGAATGCTCTGTTTTGGTGCTACTGGATTTTAGTGCAGCTTTTGTAGATCACGTCATCCTGACTGAAAGGCTTAGGCTGTGGGTGGGTGTCTCTGGAAGCACCCTGGACTGGTTCTCCTCCTATCTCTCGGATGGGATTTTTTCTGTGTTGCTTAGACCCTACATGTCTGAGACTGCTGCTCTTTCCTGTGGTGTGCCCCAGGGTTCTGTCATGGGCCTATATTATCTGCTCTGTATATGTTTCCCTTAAATCATATTATTAGCAAATTTAACGGTATTTCTTGTCACTGTTACGCTGATGATATTCAGCTGTATGTCTATTTTAAACCTGATGAAACTGATACTATCTGTTTTGCACAATTGTCTGACTGCCATTAAGGACTGGATGGCTAACAACTTTTTACAACTTAACACAGATAAGACTGTGGTCCTTATCATTGCTTCAGATAGCATAGCTTCCAAGGTTGCTCAGTGTATTGGGTCCCTTTCTTTAGCTGTACAGTCTAACCTTAGAAATCTCTGTTATATTTGATCAGGCTATGCAATTTGATCAGCATATCACATAAATCCTTAATCCATTCATGTTTCTTGCATTTAAGAAACATTGCCAAACTCAAGTCTGTTGTATCACAACCTGACCTAGAGATGATTATTCATGCTTTTATATCATCCTGGCTGGACTACTGCAATTCCCTTTTCACCTGCCTCAGCGAGTCATCCCTGAACAGTCTATATATGGTGTAGAGCGCTGCTGCAAGGCTGTTGACCAGGTCCAGAAAGTGCGAGAGGCACACAGTCGATGTGAGGGGCATTTGTGACTTGATTCTTTGTTTAAGTCATTTCCGTGGCAACTTTTTTTTCAAGACAGCCCACTTTTCTGCCCCCCCAAGTCAACTACAGATTATGTCAGTCTGTATCCAATATTTTAATTGGTTAGACAAAGCTGTGTAAAGCTAGTTACCAAATGCACTCATACGAGTGCAGGGTTAAGGCATTACATCGAAAAAACAGAAACAACTTGTACCAGTGAAGATTGTCGTCCAAATGTGTTCTTACGGCTTTCTCTCATCGAAGTCACTTTTGTAAAGTAATTGGACATTTAAATGTCCATGTATTCATATGAAATTAGATATGTAGATTCTTAGATATGTATAAATTAATTCTACTTACACTTTGGTGGCGATTGCTAAAATGAACCCCCGTAAAAAGACCAGAAAGTGCGTCAGACCAGATGTGTCCGACTTGGGACAGTAGCCATGGAGAGTGTCCAGTTCAGGACACAGTTCCACTACCTGAGTGACAAGCTAAAGGTCGTGCTGTTTGTATTTTTTCGCACCAAACAACCAATGTACCAACTGTACAGATGTTAGCTGTTAGCTAGCGAGCAACTGACCATGTCACCAGTAACTCTGGTTCTTTCTGGTTTTTCCTTCCAGTGTCTCTTCTTTTTCCTCTCATCTCTGTACATTTATAAAGCAGATTCATAAAGCTGCAAAATAAATGCAATTTATTTGCTTGAGTTGTAACATTTTCGATTTATAGGGATGCTTCTTCAATGTCGAATTCGTATCTAATTCATGCATGTATCAGTGCCACCTTTGAAATTCGCTTTGCATTCTGTTTGAACACAGTAACATCTGACTTCAGATTTGTTGTCATGGTAACATTCACATAAGGTAGTTGTATTTT
The DNA here is from genome assembly GCF_963924715.1 of Thunnus thynnus. Lineage (NCBI taxonomy): Eukaryota > Metazoa > Chordata > Actinopteri > Scombriformes > Scombridae > Thunnus > Thunnus thynnus. The sequence continues at coordinate 25,086,121 of NC_089539.1, read as the reverse complement.
TAGTGGTATAAAATGACTAAGTACATTTACTCACACACTGTACTTAAGTACAGTTTAGAGGTACTTGTACTTTACTTGAATATTTCCATGTGATGCTACTTTCTACATTTCAGAGGGAAATATTGTACTTTCTACTCCACTACATTTATTTAACAGCTTTAGTTACTTTTCAGATGAAGATTTGACACAATGGATAATATAACAAGCTTTTAAAATACAACACATTGTTAAAGATGAAACCAGTGGTTTCCAACCTTTTTGGCTTTTGACGTCTTACAAAAAGCAGTGTGTAGTCGGGGTCACATTTCACATGTCTATGAGTTGTTAACAGCTCCACCAAAAAGTGATTTTTCCCTCTAAACTTCTCACATGCTTTCATTTCAATAAATGTTCAAATGACCCAAAAAAAAAAAAAATCCAAAAACTGAAAACAGATTTGTGTATCAGAACTTTAATCATCTCACGACCCCTCATATTTATCTGCTGACCCTTTGGAGGGGCCCCACCCCTGGGTTGGGAACCACTGGACTAAACTAGCTAACTGTATATAAAGTAGTGTAAACTAGCTCCACCTCCAGCAGCTACAACAGTAACATGCTGCTCTAACACTGATGCTTCACTATTAATAATCTAATGATGTCATATATAATAATATATCAGTCCAGAGGGACCAAACCACTACTTTTACTGCAATACTTTAACTACATCAAGCTCATAATACTTATGTACTTTTACTGTAGAAGGATTTTTCATGTAGGAATTTTACTTGTAATGGAGTATTTTTACATTGCTGTATTAGTACTTTTACTGAAGGATCTGAATACTTCTTCTACCACTCTGTATTTTTAAAAGTTAGCGAACAGTGCTCACCGTTATCAGGTAAAAAATTTAAAACTCTGGCGAAAAATTTAAAACGTTTTTTCATTACCTCTCAGATGGTTTGGTATCAGGATTATCTGTTTCCACACAGCTTATTTGTGTCCTGCATTTTTAATCTTTGATTTTTTTTGTATTATTATTATTGTTTTTAATGTTGTATATGTGAGAATTCAGGTACATTTGGTATTTTATTCTGTTCTTGTTAAGCACATTGTAATTGCTGATTTTTTAAGTATACAATCAGCAATTACAGTGCTTTACATAAACTAGTGCTTTACATAATTATGGCATGGTCTGTTGTACTTCTAGACTGCAAATTAAATTTGAACAGATCATTACAGATCAAACATTTTACTTTTGCTGTGTTCTAACAGTAGTTTGAACATCAAATAAAAAATGATGGTATTAGTAGCTTCAGACATTTATCTCAGGAAAATATTCAGTTAGAAAACATGAACAAACATTGTTTTCTTTTTAAATACTCCCAGTGTAATTACATCAAAATCTGTGTTCAAATGCCATTTGGGGAAATTTAAGAAGCCAAAAATCGTCTTTCATAATGTGTATCGCATAGGTGGTTACCTATTTCATAGTTCTACTGTATATTCATTATCACAGAGTTACATAAGTGGGAAGTTACAATCCAGTGAGCTAGAGTTAATTAAAACAAATTAATCATGACCCATTTCCCTGATTCACCCTTGGAGAAGTCAACTCTGCATAAAAAACAGTCTAGCCTTGTTCAGCCTCATTATTGAATTTAAAATAAAGCTTCATTATACACACATTAAAATATTTTTCTCCAGACTCTTTTCTGCCTCGGTGGTCGACCATTAGACGAGCCTCAGTGCGCCTGGCTCATCCTGTGCATTTTATACTGACGCAGGTTTTCTGAAAGCTAAATTTAAACTATTTAATCACCGAAACTCGATCAAACTGTGTGTAGAATTTAAAAAACCTGCAACAGACAGCAGCTACAACTCCCACTATTAGGGATGAATTATAGATATATCTTTTGGGGAGAATTTCCACCTACCTATACACACTACTTTTTAAAAAGTGCACTTTTTTTTACACCGCATGGTCAAAAGTATGTGGACACCTTAACATAACCTCCACTCTTTCAGGCTTTCCACAAGATTTTGGAGCCCGACTGCAGGAATTAGCTTCAGTCCAGTATCCTATCCTATGAATCATGTTCATACTGGGCATACTGGACAGGTCTCAATTTAAAGGAAGCAGTGTGTCCTTTATGTCCAGAGATAGAGAACTGGGAAAACCATTTCTTTACGGAGCTGGCTTTGTGCATAGCATGCCCCTGTGACAAATGTTGACACAGGAAATAGTTCCCAAACACAGGTACTTGCACTTCAGGTGACTGTGGTGCTAATTTGGAAGAATAAAAATCTATTAAAAAGACATTATTGTATTTGGTTTTAGGAGAATAAATGCTCTAATTGGATTACAAATTGGTGTGACTCTGATCCTTTATATTTATTGTAACAATAACCAAAAACCTACCAGCAAAGATGAGTTGATTCCATACATGAGATGCAGTTCAAAGCAGTTTCTATAACATTTCGGGAAAAAAAGAAATTTAAACAAATAAAAAGTTGCAAACAAACACACAAAAGACAAAGAAGACACGATAAGGCTCTCATTTTAGTACAGCTGTCTAACCAACATTAGACTAAGTGCTGAGTATTGATCAGATATGATCTAATATGTGATTACAGATACTGATTTTGGATACCTTTTTGAATTTAACAAAAGAAGGCAAAGTTCTTAAATGTTGAATGTTGTCTAAACACAAACAGCCAAACACAAACTTCTGAAAATCTTGAATTATCTGATTGCAGAATAAGTCTAGAGAGTTTTTTGATGTCTGATTGGATCAAATTCAATCTCATTTTCAAAAAACATGGAAGATTTGGTCAATATCAGTTCAGTTTTCAAGCAATTTAGAAATGTTTTTACATTTTCCTGTGTGATTCTTGATGTTTCAGGGATCTTTCCATGAATTATATCAGAAATCAAATCTTTGTGGCCTTTTCTGTGTTAAGGAGGCTGAAAATGAACCCCAGCTGTATGTAAAGAGGCTTTCAGGACAGGACAGCCAACATGTTAGTCCTCAGTATTTCACAAATCTGACTCACACAGCCCTTCAGTCATGCAGCTAATAGCCAAGTGACATTTGGAAGTGAGTGGAAAAGACGGCGAACGTTGGAAAAGAAGGAAGCATGAAACTGGTTTGATCCCATTTTAGTCTTTCTCAGAGATAAAGGACACAGTGGCAGTCTTCACACAATGAGGCTTCTGTCATTCGTTGTTCCATTCAAACTTTACTGTACTGGAAAACTGTTGAAGTTTAAAGAATGTTATATATGTCAGATGTCAAAGTTATGAGAGTGTTGGAGAGAACATCTTGATGATTTATTCTTAAAGTCTTACCAGTCAGTGGAACTAAAAATGTAGTTTTGAGGGAAAGCTTGAGGAAAGGTTAAGACTTTAAAAAATCACAAGAATTCAGCCTCTGGGGGCCACAAATGTGAGTTTAGATGCTGATTTTGGATACTTTACTTTGAGAAATATAAAAAAGAAAAAATACCTTTGAGAAATGTAAAATACAAAGTCCTTTTTTTTCATTTACCCAAAGAAACCAAAGCTCATAAATGTTTTCTCAATATAAGCAGCCAATCTAAATAACAGCCTCAGTAAAATGTCAGTACTCGACAGTTTTTAAAACTTAGTGATACAAGAAAGTGTTGAGGTTTGATCCCCAGCCCTTAATAATTAATAATAACTAATTTTAGTCATCTTTGCCCACTGCTACCTCTACTATTATTTCATATTTCTATAATTATTGTTGTTGTTGCTGTGCTTCTCTGTGTCTCTCCCTCTTTCTCTCTCTCTCAACCCAACCAGTAAAGGCAGATGGCGTCCACCTAGAGTCCAGTTCTGCTCAAGATTTCTTGTTAAAGGGGAGTTTTTCCTTGCTGCTGTCACCAAGTGCTGCTCATGGAGGAATGTTGTGTCTGTAAAATAAAAAATATGATCTAGACCTGCTCTATGTGAAAAGTGTCCTGAGATAACCTCTGTTGTGATTTGGTACTATATAAATAAAATTGATTTAATTTGTCTTATTTAAAGAATGCTGTTTAACACCATTAATTGTTAGCACTGTTTTATATATGTATATTTTCAGACCATTTGACTGTGTTTAGGTCAGTTTGGTCAACTTTGCATTAGTACTAGCTATTTATTTGAGCAACTGTTCCAACCATTTATCCATAACTTTTCACTAACTATTTTAACCATCCATCCATTGCTTTTAGCCATTTCAACCATATTTTTTTTAGCAATTTCTTTCAACCATGTATACCTATAACTAACTTAACCATTTATCTCTTCATTTTACCTAACTATTTCAACCATATATTTCAATCATAATCTATTCCCAGCATTTATACTTAGAAACCTGGTATTATGGCCCTTTTTAATCTGTGACATTTTATTCACCAAAAGTTGTTTAGATTTCTCTAAATCCATGTTTCCTCACAGCTCAGATTCCTCTCTGTCCTCCAGCAGGTTGTTTCCAAAGCTATTTACATCAAATCTGCATTATTACTGAGCACCTCCTCTGATTGGCTGGAGGTGGGGCCCATACCTTCATCCCCAGCCAATCAGAAGACGACCTAATGAATAAACCAAATCACTGTGATGTTGCATTAACAACAACAACACAACACTTTCAGGTAGACAACTGGCAGTTGATATGTGAAATCGGAAAACTTTTGTTTATTTCCATAACATCCATAACTGTTACATTTAAAGATACATAGTTAAACACAGCGGTCCGACCTGACAGGATGTTTCAAATGTAGCTGAGGGTTGCTAGCTTAGCTTTAGCACAGATATATTATATTCCTTTAGCCGTGTAACAGAAAGAAATCATGTTTTAAAACTTCATCCAAACACTGGAGATGAAAAAGCTGAAAATCCTGCTGTGTCCCATCATCAGCCTAATCCATCCCAAAGCTTATTTTTCTTGTTTTCCAGCACTTAAAAGCTAACTTAACCATTCATCTCTCACTTTGAGCTAACTATTTCAACTGTTTATAACTCTGCTCACTTGATGATTTTTAGTGTTAAGATGAATTTCTATTCTAATTAGTTGAAACACAAGTACCCCAACTACTTGAACCCCCAACTACAAATTGGGGTACAAGTACTGTGGTTGGGAATCACTGCTCTCGATTAGTCTGAGAGACCTTTGTGAAAGCAGCCTCTGATCTGTGAGAGGCAGCAGCCAATGGAAAAGACAATTCCTCCACCAGGACCAATAAAATCTCACACTGTGTTTTTCATCTGCGAGAGGCAGCTGAGAACAGTCGCAGCACTACTGTAAACAGAGCTACTCCATCAGCTCTGCACTGATGTATTACTGCAGCAGAAAAATGCTCAGCCACGCTATATATTAGGTCATTTGGCTCAGCGCTGGAATCCCATTTAGCAGCTGATAAAAGCATTTGGGATGAATGCTGGAGCCCTAGGGCGGCTTGGAGGAGTCCCTCACCTCATCTGGGTTCAGTCATTGAACGCTCTCCACGGAGCAGTTTGAGGCCGCTGGTTGGACGGCTGCAAGGGAAAAGTGTGGGCAGACTGGGACACGCGCAGATGAGCAAGATCAAAGGTGCTTCTGGCCAGCGTTTAACACTGGAAAAACCATCGCACGCTGCACGGGCCAGAGAAGAAGAAAAGACAAGGAGGTGGAGGTGGAGGTGGTGGTGAAGTCAAGGGCGGGGAGGGGGTGCTGTATTAATGGTCCACTTTATTGCTTTGTACTGTTAAAATTAAGAGGTCAGATTTCATGACAGCACTTCAACCGTACATGCTCGTCTTCTTCCAGCCTGGTTTCGGTTACTGTTTCGGTTTGCAGAGACCCGCGAGGACCTGAGAAGTCAACCTGACTGACTGCTGCTGGATGATGATGATGATGAGGAGGAGCAGCTGACAGCTTTTATTCAGGAAGAGTCCTCTTTAGTCACATAGACTGCACACACTCAAATCAATAAATAACTTTAAAATAAACACTAAGAACATAATGTTGGCAGAACGGGATGAACGGGAAAACCTGCTGTTATTGTCTGAAATCAAGTTGTGAAAAAAAACGAATAAATCAACTGATTTATAGTCAATACAGGGTTTTATTTTATATAGATGGTGCTACACTAGTGATGGAGGCTTTCCAGACGTTTTGACAGAAGTTTGTTCACACGTGTAATTCTTTTCACCAAGTGGGACAAATCATAGCTGTCAAAAATTCCCAACTCCATCTTGCAGTTTTAGAAAAGTACTTTCACATCATAAACTCTTCTGTTGCAAATTTTATATTATAGTAATGGTTATATCTCTAGCTCTAGTCTCTATTCTATTTATATTTATTCTGTTTATTTCATATATTTGAGTTAATTAACGACTATAAAGATATTCAATTAATCTAATTAGTTATGTATTTTAGACTTTGTTTGTATGTGTTTCTTTTACCACCCTCATTGTTTTTGTATTGTTTGTATATTGTTTTTTGATATTTTGAAGTGGCTGCTGTAACACTTTCATTTCCCTTTGGGATCCATCCATCCATCCGTCTGTCCATCCATCCATCCATCCATCTGTCTGTCCATCCATCCATCCATCCGTCTGTCCATCCATCCATCCATCCATCTGTCTGTCCATCCATCCATCCATCCGTCTGTCCATCCATCCATCCATCCATCCGTCTGTCCATCCATCCATCCATCCGTCTGTCCATCCATCCATCTCTCTGTCCATCCATCCATCCATCCGTCTGTCCATCCATCCATCCATCTATCTGTCCATCCATCCATCCATCCGTCTGTCCATCCATCCATCCATCTGTCTGTCCATCCATCCATCCATCCGTCTGTCCATCCATCCATCCATCCATCTGTCCGTCCATCCATCCATCCATCCGTCTGTCCATCCATCCATCCATCCGTCTGTCCATCCATCCATCCATCCGTCTGTCCATCCATCCATCCATCCATCTGTCCATCCATCCATCCATCCATCGGTCCATCCATCCATCCGTCCTTCCGTCCAGTCCCTGAAATGTTCAGGAACATTTCCTGCATGGGGTCATGGGTGAACGGGGGCAAGGATTGATATTCAGGGAAATCTGTACCGCCAATTTACCACCTCAAGACTTAGTAACATTTCAGGGAAAATGCTGGTGCGGTTGTGTTGTGAATGAAAGCTGTAACATTACAGGGACGAGCACATAAAGGGTTTCATCCGTCTGACGAAAGACGCTTTCACATGGAGTGAGCGAACCAATCACAAGACTCCGCAGATGACGTATTTCAATCTGTGACTTGCTCACCGTTGCCTTGCTAATGCCTTCGAGGGTGATTGTTTTGCAGACTTGTTCAATATTAAATACATAATAATAATAATAATAATAACAACAACAACAACAACATTGGCACTGGACAAAAACAGCTCCTCGTCCGCCATGTTCCTGAAAATAATAAAAGACGTCTTCTGCCTTGCCCCTTCTTCTTCTTCTGTTGAGTTTTATGGCGGTTGGCATCCATAAGTGTTGCATGACCACCATCTGCTGGACTGTCCCTCGCACTATCTATTTTGGCATTGCCATGGCATGTGTGAGAAAGTGCAAATCACTAGCAGTGCCTAAAGGTTATCCCAGTAATTTACCGGGAATTTCAATCAATCAATCATCAGGTCTTGATTCTGAAACTGTCCAGGGTAGCATTAAATATTTAACATAAGTTCAGGAGAGTTTTTAATGCAAACTCTAATTTTTCTTAAAATCCACCAATAAATGTAAAGGTAAAACAAAAAAAACTTACATACAAAAAATAAATATTTTTGCTCAGGTTAAATGTGTGTTTTTAGGTTGTTTCTTTTATAGGGAACAAAACATTCATGAAACTTTTTTTTTATCCTTAAGTTGTGCAAGGTTTATGTCATTTATTTGTACTTAAGTGTTATGAAACAAAACATTTCCCACAGAAAGTCACAACTAGCTGAAGCTAGCAGCGTATTTACCATCAAAATGTTACTCACCTTGTTTGTCTAAATTAAAACTTTCCTTTGTGGTGAACAGTGTCAATCTATAATCTACATGTTCTGTTTCAGTCATACTTTGATTTTAACTGAAACTTTTATCTTATATTCTGATATTTAATGAACCTCTAAAACACTCACTGCATGTAAAGTGAGAGTCTATAGAGAGCAAAAGAAATAAAATCAAGAAATGTTGTGAATTTCAGTGTTTCAGTGACATAGAAAGTGCAGGATTATTGTTCCCCGTCTGCTGGTCAACTTTTCACCCCAACACCTGTCAGTCATCCTGATGAGCTGTTATCTTGCCTGAAGCAGAAATAACAGAGTAACAGGCGTTGAGGACAAACAAATCAAGCTGCAATTAACAAGAATTAAAGTTTTAAGTCCTGCTAACTTCGCCTACAGGCTGCAGCAGAAGTCAAGAAGTCACCAAAACCCTCAGGATTCATGTTTGGCCTGTCTTGTTTAGTAAAAAGCTATTCACCAAACTGTAGAGTCATTTTGCTAATAGAAGAGTTAGGTTTGTTGTTTGTTAGGTTGACAAATAGCTCCACCATTAACTGCTCCTAAAACTACGTCTAGTTTTTACATTTCTGTTTTTACACCTGTTCAGTAAACAAGATACATCATGCAAATCAGACAGCTTCAGCTTTGGAATTGTTGAAAGTGAACAGTAACAGAAGATGGACCCAAATACAGTTTAAGAAGTATCACTCTTAAATCCAAATATAGCAGACAAAACAAGACAGAGAGAACAGAACAGAACAAAGGATCCAATAAGACTGAACTGGCTGAAGAGGCTGTAAATGCAAATCACTCATATCTACAGAAACAAACGCCAAACAAACTCTTTTTCATAATGTGTTGAGGATGAGTTACACAGAGCCCAGCCATTGAACAAAACTCACTGTTTTGTCTGTGTTGTCTCCTTTTTCAGTATTAACTACTTCTTTACATCAACTGTCTCGCTAGACATATTTTCCATGTTAAAACATGTACAAACAAAATATCAAACACAAATCAGCATATTTTTTCTCTGTATCAATTTTTCATAGCTCTACACACCACTTAAAAACTTAGTTTTAGCTGTAATTTGCATCATAAATGCACTGACACAGATACTAACTAGTATCACTTGGACTAACACAGAACTAGTAAATCTCTAAACTGTGTCTAAACAGTCCACAAACACATTCAATATTGTGTAACACTTTAAATATCACTAACAATGTACATGGAGCCAGTTGGAGTGGACCAAGAAACGAGTGTGCAAAATAATGCTAACTGTTTGTAGCGCTGAACATCTAATATAACAGTGATCATGCTAGCTGTTTTATGGCTACGCTAGCTAGTGGTTTCTCACACAGATAAGGAATTGTTCAGAATTTTTTCACTTTGATGGAGCTAGGCTAGCAGTTTCCTCCTGTTTCCAGTCTTTGTGCTATGCTAGGCTAAAAACCTGGATGTTCTGAATGCGCAGAGATGAAACTGATATTCATGTTGTCTTTTGTCGTTCATTTAATATATGACTTGGTTGCTTGATAGCTCGCAGTCTTAACATGTCAGCTACATAACATTCTCTAGCTAACATCATGTATGTAATTAGTACTTATAATTATTGCTTCGGACATTGGGGGATGATTTTAAATAGTTTTAGTTTTAAACAGCCAGAATATAATTTAATATGACATGCTCTGAAATTAACATTAGCTTGTGAGCTAATCGTGGCCACCAAGCACCCGATGTCAATGGACGTTGTTTTTTGGGCTAAATCTGTTGAAAGTTGGGTCACATTTAGTTCCTATGATTTGGTCCAAATTTAGCCCAAGATGGACGTCTTTTTCAGTTTAATATAGCCTTAAAATATGATTCAATTCAATTCAAATTACTCCATGCATCCCTCAAGGAGCAATTTAAGGCAAGCGAGTCTGCAAATAAGTACACACATACAATTTATTCACACACATTTAAGTATAAATATCTAAAAAGACAAGACAGAGCTAAAAAAAATACTAATATGACAATGTTAGAGTTTAAATACACAAGGATTAATGGCAGTGGCCGGTCTTTAGTCGGCCAACGATATCCAACAACACAAAGGCTCACATTATGTCAGAAGTGTCAAAGTGCATTTATTAGTCTGTACAAGGTAAACTGACCCCTTCCTGATGGCTTCGGGTTAATGTAGTCCTAGGGGACATGTGGGGTTGTTGATAATCTTATATGCTTTCTTGAGGACTTTTTAGAGCTGAGGTTAACAACAGTCTTCAATTGGTTCTTGTCCTTTTAACAAAGGGATGTAAACCAGCAGATAATAATAATAATAATAATAATAATAATAATAATAATAATAATAATAATAATAATAATAATAATAATGATTGCATTACAACTTCCTTGCAAACCATCCAACCATGACAAACTATTAAATTTACAATTATTATTACATTTTCAAAATTTCCAGGTGACATTAAAGCTAGATTAGAGGGAAAATGTGTGTTTTTCCCCAAATACTCACCGGATGGATACAACTCATTCACTAATATTGCAAATAGAAGTTCCATCATATTTTTTGACAATACAAAACATGACTTACTGTTGCTACCATCAATCATTTAGTTATTATATTGGTTTGGGGTTTTTTTTTAAATCAATATTCTCACATTGCTTGGCAGATGGGTACAGGACATTTATTCTCTTGTAGCTGCTTTGAGCTCCACTGGAAGAATGTGAGAATTTTTTGGCATCTTTAAAGAGTTAGTGATAAACTGAGGCTGACATTATGTCTGATCTCATTTTTCTACAACTACCTCTGCAGTGGACACACAGAGATGAAACTGATATCCATCCTCTCAGCTCACTCTGGGGAAGGCAGCTCACAAGAGGATTTCCTAAAAGTAAAAAATAAAGTAAAAAGGCTTTTGCTCCCAAATTTCCATTTTTTCATTTGCATTAAAGCTGCATATGAAAGGTTCCTCCTCTCGTTTCTCTGCTCTTCATCTGTTGCAGCTCATGTAAGACGATCAGCCGCTGGACAGCCTCAGCAGCTTCCCAGGTGACTTATCAATTGTCTCTTCTTTAATCCGGAGCTTTTCTGAATACTGAAATTCCTAGAAGATTGTCTGAGCCCCAGCAGACAGCCAGGAGCCATCCTCCTCTCCGAGCTAATATCATGAATATGTGGAGAACTTGGACAGGTAGCCAGATCAGGGAAGTGCAGCGTCTCTGCTGTCGCTGAAGCCAATAAGTGAGTGTGAGGTGACACTTCACAGACTCCGATGATGAACTGTCGCACCTCTTTAGTTTTGACCCGGAGTCGTCTAAACCCGCCCACGTCGCTGGTTTCCACATCATCATCTTCAAATGGTCCCACACTGTCCGAGACTGTCTGAGTTTTATCATGAGAGCCGGGTCTCATGGGAAACTTGTTCTTATATATGTAGTTAATTGAGGACCAAAGGGTCAGAAAAGGTGACTGGAAATATGCCAGTTTAACCAGCAAGATGTGAGAGGTTTCTGAGTGGGACATTAAAAGGCCTGCAGGTTGTTGCACCAGTGATCGAAAGAAAAAAGCTTCTGCAGCAGTTATGATTATTATTTTAGAAATGGGACTGACCTGAGATCAGTCACTACTGTTTCCACATTTAAAAGAAAACTTTAAAACCTTTTGCTTTGTTCAAGCTTGTGGCTGAATGACTGATGTTTATTTTTAATTTTGTGAAATTGTGTGTTTGAGTTTTAATTGTTGAGCTGAAAACATTACAGAGGTGTCACTGGAGTCCTGACATGTTGTGGAGGGTTGAGACCAGACATCACCTGCTGGAAATAATAAAGCTTCATATCTACATATGTTACGATTCAAAAGTTTTGGATTGAAGTATTCCAGAAAATTTGATCAATCAACAATGTAATTAGTGGCTGTTTCTGCTGTTATCAAAAAGAAGATTTTTGGTAAATGGAGAGATGAAAGGTGCTTTACAAATAAAATTGACTTGACTTGTCTCATCACATTGGAGGAAAGCACAGCTATAACTACATAAAAACAGTATGACCTGAAACGTTGTAAAGTAATAAATATTACAGCAGTAAGCGAGACAGTTAACCTGAGGAGATCAGGTCGGCAGAGTCAGTAACATCTTTTAAATGTCTTCTTAAAACACTTTAACAGGAAAGATTTTTTATTGTCTTTGAACTGTTTTGTGTTTCTATTTCTGTTTTTATATTATCTTGCGTAAATTCTTATCATTATATTATTATGAAGTATGAAATCTGAATACTTTTTCAGTCTCTGGAGGTGATGTCATGTCAAACTAAATTTAGCTCCTTGTTGATTAATGAGCTCTTCACGCCGTATTTCCTCTCTAAAAATACACGTCCAGGTGAAGTTTGTGATGAGCCGTTGCAGACAGGAAGAAAGACGTGTCTGTCTGTCTTTAAAAGACAAGGTCAGAGTCACCCAGCTGAGGTCAATCCTCCTCCTGTTTTTTAGGAAAACTTCCACCTCCACTCTGAGGACTCGTGTGTTTAAGCGCTGGAGCTCCATTAAGAAAAATAACCGGCCACACAGGCAGCGGGACGGTCTGGTCCACCACGGTCCAGCAGCTCCTCCGGCCTCAAGGACGAGCTGAGAGACGGAGGGAAAAACAATCCATCCTCCGTTTGATGCTGCTGCTGCTGCTTCACAGCTGCTGCAGGCACCAAACTGAGAGAAATGAGCCAAATAGACTCGTGAAGATTGTTCCTCCATCACACGGAGGAAAAGATGATGTGACTGAAACATAAACTGGACGCGCTACGTTAATTCACCTGTTTGTCACATGAGAAGGTTCGAAAAAAAGCAAAACCTGGTTTTCAGATCAGGAGAGTTTTGATGAGTCCTGGACATCCTTAGTCAAATAATGAAACCAGGGCTTGAAATTAACTTTTTTGACTTCCAGCCAATATGGCGACTAGATTTTAAGAATTTCCACTTGCCAAAATGTTTTCTTGAAATAAACCAGATCAGTGGTTTCCAACCTTTTTGGCTTTTGACGTCTTACAAAAAGCAGTGTGTAGTCGGGGTCACATTTCACATGTCTATGAGTTGTTAACAGCTCCACCAAATAGTGATTTTTCCCTCTAAACTTCTCACATGCTTTCATTTCAATAAATGTTCAAATGATCCAATATTTCAGCAAAAATCAAAGATTAGAGAAAAAGTCCAAAAACTGAAAACAGATTTGTGTATCAGAACTTTGTTTTTTCTTCTTTCCTCTCCCATTAATCATCTCACCACCCCTCACATTTATCTGCTGACCCTTTGGAGGGGCCCGACCCCTAGGTTGGGAACCACTGGACTAAACTAGCTAACTGTATATAAAGTAGTGTAAACTAGCTCCACCTCCAGCAGCTACAACAGTAACATGCTGCTCTAACACTGATGCTTCACTATTAATAATCTAATGATGTCATATATAATAATATATCAGTCAGAGGGACCAAACCACTACTTTTACTGCAATACTTTAACTACATCAAGCTCATAATACTTATGTACTTTTACTGTAGGAGGATTTTTCATGCAGGATTTTTACTTGTAATGGAGTAGTTTTACATTGTTGTATTGGTACTTTTACTGCAGTAAAGTATCTGAGTACTTCTTCCAGCTCTGCAACAATAGCAGCCGGAAGTTAAGAGACGAAACAGGAAATGGAACAAATGAAAAATGTAAAAACTACTGCATGACGTCATCCAGGTGTTGTTATTTTATGGTCTCTTAGTGTTTAAATTTAAATAAAATAAACCTAACAGAACACAATAAGACATAAATATAATAACTTTATTTATAAAGCACCTTTAAAATGACATGACTGCTACTGCTCTCACATGACTGACTGTGATTGGCCTGTAGGTGCGGCCCTCCCAGCGTGCTCATTGGCTGTCCGACCCCCCGCTGCGTCTATTCCCCGCGGCCGCCCCCCAATCAGCAGACAGGAAGTAGAACCTCCTGGTCATTACGACTCGTTCTGCTTCTTTCCTCCGTCATGTGGTTCTGATTTGGACATGAGGCAAAGTGTTTTCATTGGCCGGCGTTTCCTGCTACAGACACTCTTTTGTGCCTCGTCCTCTCCACTTTTATTTCCTTTAACATGGAGGTAAGAGGCCGCTCGGCTTTTCTTCATGCAGCTAATTGGGAGGTGGTCTTTAAGTGAAGCACTTTGCCCCCCTCCCCCCCCCTCCTCGTTATGACAGGGTTAATGGCTTTAGTGAGTGGGTACTTTTTACTGGTCCTCCAGGGTCCTGAGACCTGCTGTTCTCTGCTGGGCCTCACAGCCAATTACAGTAATCAAAGCCAATGTGTGGCTACAGAGAGAGGAGCCACATGTGGAGGTTCAGGTGTAAAATAATCTGTGGAGGCTTTCTTCAGCAGGAGAATAAACTCCTTGTTTAAATCATATTTACACTCCCGCGTTCGTTTTCCCCCCATGAAGGTAAAAAAAAAACCTCCAACCAGAAGATTTTTAACAAATTAATGCTCAAAGAACTTCTTTTGGAGATACAAAATAAATCGCTGGGATAATGAAATATTTTAAGGGATATTTACCTTCTTTAGGAGCTAAATGAGGCTTAAAATATTTGAGGAGGAAATTTAAAAATGTATACAAATAATCGCTTCATCAGATTAATCACAACTGACTGTTTGTGTGTTTAAACCTTAAAGGACGAGTTCACAATGTTTCAAGTCAGTCCAGAACCAACAGTCAGGAGCCCAAATGAACATTAAAGCTGTTTTTCTTGCTGTAATCATTCCTCCTGTTCATACTGACCATTAGAAGATCCCTTCATAATGACCTTACAATGGAGGTGATGGAGGACAAAATCCACAGTCCTCCTTCTGTGCAAAAATGTATTTAAAAGTTTATCTGAAGCTAATATGAAGCTTCAGTAGATATCTTTCAACTTTACAGTCTTTTTAGTACCAAAGTCCCTCTTTCTGGCTGGACCACAACAGCGGGGCCTTATAACCGAGGTTGTCTGAGCGCCTTAGTGACTGAGTGATGAAGTTACACCATTGGTCGGCTGGCTGTGTTGGAGTTTCCTCATTGGCCGTTGCTCTTTCAAAATGAATTGACACAAGATGACGGAAGCGGAGGACAGCAGCGATGCAGAGCAACTGTGTGAAGTCGGTTAAACTCCTGTTTAAACAGACGCGTAGCAGCGTCTCTGCGTCTCTGCGTCTCCTCCTCTACCGTCTCCGACTGACATCACCGCCAGCAGCCGGCAGGAGAGACGCTCCGCGCTGTGTTTGGATTTTATAACTGAACTGATACCCGGACGCAAGATGTTTTCACATCACAAAGGATGAAGAACAGCATTAAAACAGGAGTTGTGGTGTATTTTCCTTCCAGAGCGACCTGGTACATCTTGTACGCACTGTTTGCTCTCCTTTTTTGCTGGCATTAAAGAACACTTTGCTGTAGTTTTTGGTCCTTGTGTTTTTCCAATTGCCTTCCATCGATTTGACACGACAGAGTCTTGCAGGTAAAACATGTGATTCAAAAGCTGTTATATGAGGTTAGTGTGGGCCAGCTGGTCTGCAGGTGCGCTTGATTTGACTGTAACTGCAGTAACCGGGTGGAGATAAACCTCCTGAATTTGCAACCAAAATGCTGTAAAAACTTTCTCACCACAGCCTCCTTAACTGAGAAAGAGGCAGAAAAAAAAGTGCATAAAGAGCATTTATAACCTTTTTTTTTTTTTACTCAAACGTAGCCTAATCATGTCATGTGACATGTAAATATTACTGGGACCACTACAGAAAATTGCAGGTGAACATTAAACATCCAGGAATTCACATTATAGACACGACGGCTGACTATCACTGCAACACATTAACCTGCGCGGTCCAGACATATACGAGGTCTTTTTGTCTTTTTGAGGAAACACAAAGAGGGAGTTTGATGTTAAAAAGACTGTAAATGTGTCAGATATCCACTTGATATGACTAACTCAGACTGCTGAAGCTGAATAGAAGCTTCACATCAACTTGAGTGCAGCGCCATGAACGTCTGCTGTCTGACAATATGCTCCATTTTTCACGTTTGTACGATTCATCACTTCGAGACAAAGACACACCTTGTTTTGTTTTCACCTGCCTGTAACGTCTTCCATCATCTCGTCTGAAAAACAGCTGCAGGTTCCCACGAGTGGCGTTCACACAGTAAAAAAGTGCCGAACCCGGACCTGCAGCACAGATGTTTATTGAGTCTGTTGGGTTTATTTTTAGACTGCAGCGGGGTCAAAGGTCAGCTGCCACACATCTGTGCAGGCGAGGTGTCTGGAAAACCAATCAGAGGTGACGACAGAGCTCCAAACAAACTGCTAATGGACTCTTTAATGTTGATTCTTTGTGTAACTACAGTGCAGAACATAACTTTTCATCTTAAACTCAGTTTTTTTTACCCTTAAATTTTCCCTTTAAGTTGTTCATTATTATAATCTGATTTTTTTTTCATTGCAGCATTTAATAAAAAATGAAAATATTCTGGTTTCCTGGTGCATCATTTCAGACAATTTTCCCCAGAATTTGGCAACATACAGTATTGAATATCTTTGGAAACATCTGCGCTCACTATGAAACTGAATACCTTCATTTTAAACTTAAACTCACATTAAATTAAAATATTTTTAATGGGAATTTAAGCTGACTCTCAATGGATTGTATTATATAATGTTATTTTAATGTTGTTATTTTAATTTTATTTGAAGTATCTGCATATTTTAAAGGGTTTTTAGGAGTAAAAAAAAAAAAAAACACCTTAAAATTGACTAAAAAACATAAAAGTTATTCCTTAAAGCGAGCCTCTAACTTTCACTGAGGAAACGTCTTTTCTTTTGGTTCTACTGTTGTCACATCCTTCACTGTGATTATGGCTCATTAATGTGACCGTCCACATCTGGACCCCAACAGTTCACGTTACTCTGACTGAGTGACTAACGGCAGGTAAAGCTTCATTTATACTCCCGAGCGGACGCACACAGACAGCTGCGGACACCACGGACGGGTAGTTGATGTGTTCATACTACCTTCTTGGGTCCGCTCGGAGAACGCACTCCACACGTGCGCAGTAGGTCGCCATCTACAGGAACACAACGTTGTGTCCGCGCGGACACAACAAATTGGACTCGCAGACGCGGGAACTATAATTTGAGCTTAAGGGTCTCGCCCCGGCAGGTGTGGCACTCTATGTCCCACTAATGTTACGATCCACAACAACTTCACACATCTCCAAGAATACAGTCTGGTGGACGCTAATACGTCTTAGCTGTGTTGATAACGATGCCAGTTACATGTTGGCAAGCTAACGAGTGATCGCAGTTCACAGAAGAGCTGATAAATACATGAAAACAGGAAGCGTCTGGCAACAGATACTATTAATGGTCATTGTGACAAAAATGAACCCGGTTATAAGAGGTTTAGGTTTAGCAGAGGCAGGTAACACTAACTCTAATGCTGCCGTACTTTGTAGCAGTCACCCTGTTAATGTTAGCATATTGAATCTCAGCAACAAAAAATAACAGAAAATGTGATCACACATAGTAACCAATGCAGAGCAGACGTATTAATTTATGATCCTGGTAGAGTAAGTAGAGCATTACTTTCCACTTTATTATTGTTGGAGCATGAGGAGTTAATCTTGTCTTATTTCACTCTTTTCTTCTTACTTGTAACGCTTAATGCTCTGGTTGATGGCGACTGTTGTATTTCCCCCGACATGTTTGTTGTGGTCACTTTCTTTCTTGTTCTTTTTATGTTTTATGGTATCTGGCAAACTCTCAAACAAATGACTCACTACCGTCAGCCGCTGCTATGGAGTGTATCATTGGTGTCTTTCCTTTTACATTGGAACCTTTGTTCACACCTTGTTGCTTGGGGACATAGATATGACGCTCAGACGATCGGACCTGACCGCTTTAGTAAAAGTAGGATTTAGCAGCTAAAATAAAACCTAACTCTATCTAAGAATTTACTTTACTGAGAAGAATATGAATGTACAAACCAGATTTGGTGAACCAACTGACTGACACTGCCAACCATAGAGGCTAAAATGGCTAAAAATATCAATTATTGCAGCTTTAAAGATAAAATCCAAAACTTTTTTTTTTTTTAAATATATTTTTTGCATTGTTATGTTCTCATTTATTAAAATGAGTTGAAGTGTGTTAAAGGAGAGGCAGACAACCTCTGCTTACATCACAAAAATACTAATGTTTTTAATTTTATGTGTCATTTTCATGAAATAAAACATTAATCTTTAAGGGGAAAGAACAGACGCATTACTTCACAAAGCAAAAGCCAGATATCTAACCGCGTGTGACGGTTGTTTAGGCCGTACTTAATCATGAAACATCAGGATCTGGATGCCACTGTGACCAAACTTTTTTACGATGTATCTCCTCCTCAGAAAACAACAGCAGAGTGACACATCATGTTATATATCTCTGTTTTCCACAGACAGCAGATCTTGTGTCTCTGTGTTGTTTCCACGTCACTGCAGCAGCTCTGCAGAGGAAAGTTTGTGCTCTGGGAAAGCCCCCGACCCTCTGACACATGTCCCCCTCCTCTGTAATTGCGCCAATTACTTTTCCATAACAGCCCTGAAACACTTATGTATGTGGTTAGAATAACAATTTCCACATGAAACACTTGTTCATTCATAAGGTCCAGAGGAGCAGAGGGATCCTCTGCAGACGTCACAGCAGTAAACGCCGTGCCGTGGAGACGAGCTGCAGTTACATGTGATGTCAAAGCTGCAGGACGGCGGCGGCGTTTGTTTCCTGAACTCTGATCTGTGATTAGCGAGCGGCTGCCACCCTGCCCTCAGCAGCAGGATGGGACCATCCTCTCTGATGTGCTGCTTCTTGTTTTGTGTCCTCAAAGTACAATCTGATAAACACATTTAAGATTAATGTCGATAAACTGAAGACAGAAAGTCTCATCTTGAGTTTCTGGATAGTTCTTGTTTAAAAATGCCTTGAGATCTTTGCTCTGCTTCAAGCAAAAGTACTCAACACCAACCGGCCCTTTAAAGACAAAATGTCAGTTTAACACATGAAATATCAATATCAGATTAAGCAGATTACTGTGAAATCCCTGTATCACAACCTTGATTTAAAGTCCAATTGAAATCACATTTAGTTTTCTAAATGGTTATAGATTTTTATTATTATTAAGGTCTTTGGTGAAATATCAGAAATGGTCTTTTTGGTCTCTGCCAGCTAAAGAGGCGTGTCTGTGTCTGTGTTTGATTGACAGCAGCTAGAGAGGCGTGTCTGTGTCTGTGTTTGATTGATAGCAGCTGGAGGGGCGTGTCTGTGTTTGATTGACAGCAGTCAACAAGACATAAAAAACACATAGAATTACAAACCTAGACTAGAGGATGGCCAGTCTGCACAGATGAGTCTTCAGCTGCTTTTTAAAGGCGTCAGCAGCGACCGCAGATCGTATGTCAAGTGGAAGAGCGTTCCACAGTGTAGGAGCCACAACGTCAAAGGTACGATCACCTTCTGTTTTAAGTCAAGAGCGAGAGACAACAAGATGCAGGACAAGCGAGACCCTTAAGCTAATGTGGGTTGTTGTTCAGAGTCTGTGGCTCTTGTGTTGTGTAGCAGGATGCGATCAGGCTCAGTGTGACCGTCTGCTCTGCAGTGCGACGTTATTGCTTTAGTCTAAATTTGATTTGCTGTGTGGAAATAAGGACTCCAGCTGCGTAAGCGGATGATGGAACGGTATTTAATTGAAATAATGTAAAACTAGGGGACGCCATCATGACATGAAATAATGTTTGCTCAAAAAACACACAAATCTACACTGGATTCTTCTTCTTGGATGCTTTATCCATTCCTCAAATAAAAATATAAACTTCTTGTCCGGAGTCAAACTGTGCGACATGACAACATGAATCTTTCAACAGCTGCATGTTTCCTTCTTTCTGCTGCTTGGTTATTTTCAGATCCTCTGAGTTTCATGCAGAGAGACTGAAAGAATGAAGCAGCTTCGAGCCAAATGGGTCACAGAGTCTGAACAGCACGAAGGAGAAAACACAGTCCTGATGTCTGCATCCTGTCCAGCTTATACAACCTGTTACAACCTGTCCACTCTCACCCGCCGCTGAGGGAGATGATGTCAGCGTCAGTGTGGCGAGAAACAGAACCGCAGCAGGAGGCCGGGTTCACATCCATGACATGACGAGTGGAAGAAGTTACATAATCTGTCATTAAGAAGGTGAGTGCAGCAGGATGTTTATAGTTTTTAGTTTATTAATATCCCCCTTCTGAGGATGACATCATGGTAAACAGTTTGATTTGATTGGTTGATGGAGTGATAAGCAGTCTATTTATAATGCTGCTTCTTGTCATTGTGAGGAGTGTGCTGACACACCCGGCTGTCAGCACATTGTGGACGGGTGACCGAGAGGCACGTACAGCAGATTTACACCCACTGACTGAGCACAGGTCAAAGGTCACGAGGTGAGCTCATCAGTCTGTCTCAGGTTTGGTCCAAAACATCCGATAAAAATGATTTTTCTACCCTTTTGTCTAATTTTAATTCCTTTAATTTACAGGCTTATGCGGAAAGTCCTTATACGTCTCACTATGTTACTATATGTAGTATTTTCAGTGAGGCTTTTCAGATATTACATTATTTTGCATGTGAGCAGTACTACACACTACATATACAAGTCTTAAAGTGTGTTCAGACAGCCGTTTGTGTTTATTCACCCCAAACAGCCGAAATACCAACTGTATGTTAGCTGTGAACTAGATAGCAAGAGACGCACCAACTGTTTCTGAGCGTTTGTGTTCAGTTCAGCTTCAAACTGAGCGTCAGTCTCGTCCAGTCTCTCCTTTTTTCCTCTCGTCACTCTACGGTTATGAAACACATTCATAAAGCTTCGGGATATGTGTGAGTTTTTCGCTCGAGTTGAAACATTTTCGACTCGTGCGGACGTGAATCTGCGCCACCTCGTGTGCAGCAGGTGAGCCAACTGTCAATCACAGCTGTCAATCAACGCACACACAGCAGACATCAAAGTTACTACAAGTCTTCAAAGCTTATTAATGGAGCAATAATTTCCAAAATGACCACCAGAACACTTATTAGAGGGTCTGAATTACAGATTGAGACCTTAATGACACGTTGAAACTAATGATTGACTCAGTATTTCTAGAGAATTGAGTCTTTTTGAATCAGTTGGAACTTTAAGGTACTTAAAGTAGGTTGATCTAAACACACTTTGAATTGCACTCACCTGTACAAATAAAGTTTGATTGATTGATTGATTGATTGATTAAAGCGTCTCCTGTATGACTGCTGTGTTCAGATCTGCCCAAACGAGTCATATCAAAGAGGAAAACCAACCAAATTAAGTCAAATTAAACCAGACTAAACAAGTTACAAATCATTCATCGGGTCGAAATCAGAGTTTATATTCAGACTTTAGATCTTGTAGTTCAAGGCCAAAAGGTTTTTTACTAGAAACCAAACAGAGAAACTGATTTGCTGATAACACTCGTCGTCTTCATTAGCGAGTCCCGCTGAGAGCAACTTCCACCCCAAAACAACTGCGGCACTCTGTTCAGCTTTAATCTACGGATAAACCTTCCGTCCTCCTCTTCCTCTAATGAGCTCATGTGTGATTTTAGTTCTGATATCATGTCCCATCGTTCTATTTTAAACCCAGAAACAAGCCATGAACCCTCCGGCGTCGCCTCCTCCCTCCAGGCCGTCCCGTCTCGGAGGTTTCTAATCCCCTCGGTTTTAATAACGGTGACGAAGAGTGAAGACGGAGGAACTAATTGTCCGAAGAAAAGCAACACGGTTCAAACTGTGTTCTTTGGCTGACGAGTTCGCAGAAATCATCTCCATGTAATGAATCTTTTCTTCCTTCCTCTCTACCCGTCGTTACTCTGCTCCACACGCTTTCTCCTCTTCCTCAGCTCTGTTATTGATCATCTAAAGATTCTTCTGCGCTTCCTGGATGCTTTTAATGTTTGTTATGAAGCCCGACAGATACATCCGTCAGCTGATATTATCGGCTGATATCGGCCTAATATTTTTTTTCTTGTATTTGTGTTTTCTTTATTTATAATTATTAATAATGATTAAGTTTACTGTTTCAGTGCTCTGATGTCATTTTGGACAATAAAGTTTATTGTTAAACTGTAAAATATCCTGCGTCCGTTACATCTTTGTCACAAGTGATTGATATTTGATGTTTGACGTCCTCAAATGTCTTGTTTTGTCTGATCTGCAATCCAAACCCCAAATAAATCCAGTTTATTATCACATTTCATTATTTGGTTGTTTTCGATTAAAAATTACTAAAACAATTTCTTATTTATCAAAAGACTTGCTGGTTAATTTCCTGTTGATCCAGAGTTATCTTTAATTTTAACTGCAATGCTCGGTTAAGTTAACTCTGGTTAACATGTTTCAGATTGTTTGTTTAATCAATAATAAATGTATTTTTGACACCATTATGAACTGGGTTAATATCAGGGACGTCCCAGTCAGGATTTATTGGCCCTGATCATCTGACGACCAGAGGTCCAAATTTATGGATCTACTCTTCTCATTGGGAAGTGTTTTTCTGTTTTTCTTTTATATTTATGTGCAGTATGTATATTATTTGAGTAATCAATAAGCTCATTTTGACTTTTTTCCTCTCCCCTCTTTTCTTCTTGTTTGTTTGTATTTGTTGGACTTTATTTATTTAACAGGTTAAAATCAATCACACTTAAATTTATCTAAAAGACACAGCTGACGTCAAACTTTGTCTCCTAGAAATTACATTTATATTCAACTAAATTACAATGGCAAATATGTTTAGCAGGAAACATGATGTTTTCTGTCAACATGATGAGAAAACATAAATTAAAGTATCTGACAAGTTGTGAAAATGTTGATACTAAACGTTTACGTTGTTGTTTTTAGACTCTGACTTAAGAAAAGATTGTCGTCTTGGTTGAAATTGTTTAAGTTTATTAACATTAAACAATGAAACAATGATCTTAAGTGCTTTTATTGTCTAAACCTGAACACACACAGGATGTGAAGCTCAACGTCCACCATCAACCGTGACCTCTGACCTTTGACCTTTGACCTTTGGCTGCAGTCAGATAAAGAAATGTAGATTACTTTTCTGGAAAAAACGTTATCTGTGAGCATAATTACACGACGTAATTGGGAAAACAAGTTAGTCATAGTCTAAGAGACTCTCAAGATACAACCTGAAAATTAGATAATATAGACGTTAATTCATACTGAAATACAGTTTACTCAGTATACAAAGTAAAAATAATGTATCTGTTATATTATATTATATTATATTATATTATATTATATTATATTATATTATATTATATTATAGAAGCTGAAGACATGAGATGTTGTGTAAATATGTATCTGACACATTACACCTTATTTTTTATGAGCTATTTGATCTAAATACTAAATACTGAAGGTCCTGGTTCAAAATAATTGATCTGATATCAGTAGAGCTGAAACGATTAGTTGATTAATTGATTTTTTTTAGAAAAAATGCCAAATATGTGCTGCTTTTAGCTTCTCAGATGTGATGATTTCATGCTTTTCTTTGTCATACGTGATAGTAAACTGAGTTTATTTGAGTTTTGGACATCATTAATGAATTAACAGGGATTTTCACTATTTTCTGACATTTCATAGACAAAACAATCAATTAAGAAAATAATTGGCAGATTAATTGATAATTAAAATAATTAATATTAATATATTAACTATAATTGTTATTTGCAGCCCTGATAAAATGGCCATTATAATTTCCCAGAGTTAAACGGGACGTCTTTAAATATCTTATTATGTCCAAACAACAGTCCAGAACTCGTTAAGATTTACTTCCTGGTTCGTGTATAAATGAGTCTGAAATATAAACTGTAGATTAGAACCAGTTTTAAATGTGAGTTTGTTGGATTTAATCCAACAAGCAGCAGGATTTAAACTTTGATTTAAACAGATTTAATCCCAGTTTTGTGGTAGTTGTAAAGTAAACTGAACCAGTGGATTGACTCTCTTATCTCCACGTGTGTTTTCACTGCAGAGCTGTACAGAAACTCCTCCAGGCTCCGGGACGCTGTGTGTGTGTGTGATCCGCCCCGGCTCGGGTTACTCTCTCTGGGTGTGGAGCGCCGCGCTGAAAGCTCCTCTTCCTTGTTTTGATTGTGAGCAGGGAGAGGCCCAGACTCAGGCTCCAGGATGCTGAATTCTAACAACATGTCATCATGGGACATGAAGAGCCGCAGAGCTGCATCAAGACAAGTTTAGAAATCCTGAACAGCTGATGAGAGATTACAGTCGTAGCCAAACAGATTTCTGAAGATCAAAACTACACTTGGAGAAAATATAAAAAGACAAAAATCTCTGCAAGTAGAGTCCAGGTAATCTGTCTATTAGATAACACAAAAATCTTGTCTGCAAGGCTGATATTTTGTCCTGGGAAGAGTTCATTCTCTGAGGAGCATGAATGTGCTGGAATTTCACGTAAATCTGCCCCCAACATCTGTAGATACCTTGGCCAAAGTGTTGTTGAAGTCCTGATAAAGGTGACAAGTCAACAAAATCATTTGGATTTGTCCTCCTGAGAGCAGGAATATCCTTTTTAACAGTGCTGGAAGAAGTACTCAGATCCTTTACTGCAGTAAAAGTACTAATACAGCAGTGTAAAAATATTCCATTACAAGTAAAAATCCTGCATGAAAAATCCTCCTACAGTAAAAGTACATAAGTATTATGAGCTTGATGTAGTTAAAGTATTGCAGTAAAAGTACATAAGTATTATGAGCTTGATGTAGTTAAAGTATTGCAGTAAAAGTACATAAGTATTATGAGCTTGATGTAGTTAAAGTATTGCAGTAAAAGTACATAAGTATTATGAGCTTGATGTAGTTAAAGTATTGCAGTAAAAGTACATGAGTATTATGAGCTTGATGTAGTTAAAATATTGCAGTAAAAGTACATAGGTATTATGAGCTTGATGTAGTTAAAGTATTGCAGTAAAAGTACATAAGTATTATGAGCTTGATGTAGTTAAAGTATTGCAGTAAAAGTAGTGGTTTGGTCCCTCTGACTGATATATTATTATATATGACATCATTAGATTATTAATAGTGAAGCATCAATGTTAGAGCAGCATGTTACTGTTGTAGCTGCTGGAGGTGGAGCTAGTTTACACTACTTTATATACAGTTAGCTAGTTTAGTCCAATGGTTCCCAACCTAGGGGTCGGGCCCCTCCAAAGGGTCAGCAGATGAATCTGAGGGGTGGTGAGATGACCCCGACTACACACTGCTTTTTGTAAGACGTCAAAAGACAAAAAGGTTGGAAACCACTGGTTTCATCTTTAACAATGTGTTGTATGTTAAAAGCTTGTTATATTATCCATTGTGTCAAATCTTCATCTGAAAAGTAACTAAAGCTGTCAAATAAATGTAGTGGAGTAGAAAGTACAATATTTCCATCTGAAATGTAGAAAGTAGCATCACATGGAAATACTCAAGTAAAGTACAAGTACCTCAAAACTGTACTTAAATACAGAACTTGAGTAAATGTATTTTTCACCTCTACGGTCTCTCATATCAGTCATGGAGCGTTTTGCTTTAAAAAAAACGTTTTTAAGCATCTAACTTCATGTCAAAGTGTTTCCTCTTTATTTCACAGTGCAGCTGCTCTGATGGATTCACGTTTTCTAATAGTTTCAGCTCTTCTAATACCACGTCTGACACTGATCAATGTGTCTGCTGGTTTTTTGGATTCTTCTTTTGACTCTTTGGGAACATTTCTGTGAATGAAACTCGCCCACAAACAGTGTTGCAGGTCACCTTATATGGACATTTTAGGGGTGTCAAAGATGCTGCTGATGAAATCTCAGGAATGTTCATCTCCTCGTGAACAGGTGACATTCATCAGGCTGAAACCAGACGTTTACAAAGAGTTTGTCACATTCAAGCAAATTGTTGGAGCACAGGAAAAAAAACAGAGAGATTCAGGAGATGAAAATGTTCTTTGCATTGAATATAAAAGTAGAAACCTGCAGTATTTCAGAGCATATCCACCAGTGTTGAGAGCATGATGGAGTGCAGGGTGGACAACCTGTAACCCCTCATCCTTTACTTCCTGACAAACAGTGGAGTCCATTGAGCAGAGACAGGAAGCAGAGGCGTCCGTGTCCTCGGCTGTCTGCAGATACTTTAAATCAATCTGGACTCGATGAAAAGGTGTCAGACTTTCTCTCTGATGTTAAAGGACGGGTTCACAAATTTTCTGTCCTACACCAACAGCTAGGAGCCCAAAGGAACATTAAACCTGTTTTTTTTTGCTGTAATCATTCCTCCTGTTCATACTGACCATTAGAAGATCCCTTCATAATGCACTTACAATGGAAGTGATGGGGGACAAAATCCACAGTCCTCCTCCTGTGCAAAAATGTATTTAAAAGTTTATCTGAAGCTAATATGAAGCTTCAGCGTCCAAATGAGTCAAATCAAGTAGATATCTTTCAACATTACAGTCTTTTTAGTGCCAAAGTCCCTCTTTTTGTTACTATAAATATAATATAAACAAACAATGAACCCAAGAAAATTATCTTTTAAAAACAAGGACACAATGGAGCTGCAAAGAAAAGACAAGGAACTGAGAGGCAAACTCAGGCGGGCAAAGGATGCACACAAGAGACACTTTGAGGAGACACTGAAGGCTGGCAACCCCCCAAAAATATGGGAGACCATGAAAAACATGACAGGTATGCCAAGAAAACACTACAAGTCATTTGTGACTAACGATGAGCTGGCGTCTGCAAATGATTAACACCATTTTCACCAGGTTTGAAACAACTTGGAGCTCTGAAAGATGCCGGGAGGTGCTGGAGTCAGTAACTGTGGGGTCTGAAGATAAGAGTGGAAATCTCAGCAGGTCAGGTGGCCAACATCTTTCGACATCTCAGTACACGTAAGTACTGACAACATCAGTGCCTCTATTCTGAAGACATGCAGTGAGTAGCTAACCCCGGGGTGGCAGCCCATTTTCCAGCATTCACTAGACACACACACTGTCCCCACAGCATGGAAAACTTCACACATCATCCAACTTCCTATGAAACCATGCCCCAAGGAGCGCAATGACGTTCGACCTGCAGCCCTGACCTCTGTATTAATGAAGTCATTGGAGAGAATCATCTGTCAACTGCTCTCTTAGTATATACAGGAAAAACTTGACCCGTACCAGTTTGCATACAAGCAAGAGCACAGCACTGAAGATGCTGTTGCTACCCTCATACATCTGGTTTCAAATGAGTGGGAAGCTCTGGGTCTGGAAAATGAGGCTAATGCAGAAGTGACTTAAACCTGCATTCTCTCTAATGTCCAGCAGGGGGCGACTCCACTGGCTCCAAAAACATGTCTGATTGTATAGAAGTCTATGAGAAAATGACTCTACTTCTCACTTTATTTATTACCTCAGTAAACACTTTCTTAATGAGTTTATGGTCTCAATCGCTAGTTTCAAGTCTTCTCCAATACAGCATGATGTTCATTTTGTAAATTATGGTCCTGTTAGTAAAAAAGGTGAGTAAAATAGACGATAAAGCAGGGTATGCTTTAGAGTGTGGTGACGTTGTGATTGACAAGTCACTAGCATACCTACTAAAAGACCCTCTAAGGAGTCGGATGTTCAGTTTTGTTTCAAGCCTGTTTTTCGCTAGCCAAAATTAGCATTAGCGTTAGCAATATCACAGTTAACCATAAACTGTAAATGCACTGTGCTAACCAAGCTAGCAGCTGACGCTAGCATTATGGTCAGCTCCACCTTCTTGTCCAAATATGGTGTCTTCTGACTCCAAAAAACCAAGATGGCGACAGTCAGAATGCCATACTCAAGGCTTCAAAACGGGAGTCCACAAACCAATGGTTGACGTCATGGTGTCTATGGTTTCAAAACATCTGGATGCACTGAAAATAAAACTTAATAAAAAAAGACTTCTCTGCATTCAACACAATACAGCCAGACATACTGCTCTGCAAAATGCACCAGTTAGAGATTAACCCACATTTCCCCCCCCCCCCCCCACCCTCCAGTGTGCTTAACCACTACATCATCAAATTCTCCAATGATACTGCACTGGTAGCACTGGTGACGGAGGGGGAGGAGCCTGATGTTCACCTGGACAGTGTCAACAAAGTGGTTCAGTGGTGTGATCGTAACGCTCTCATGTATTTTGTATTTTGTATGGTGTGTTCTGTGCAGTTTGTTTTTTTTGTTTTGGGTTTTTTTGTTTTTTGTTTGTTGTTGTGCTGTTGTATGTTTTGATTGTGGGGGGACTACGGATGCAAATTAGCTTCGAGCTAACTCCGGTGCAGTGCATCTTTAATGTTTAAAACTGCACACTGTCCCAATCAATAAATCAAATCAATCAGTCATACTCAATACCCTCAAAACACAGCAGATCATCTTCGGAGCCACACAAGGCACCCATACTACTCCGGTTACAACTCATAACCAACCCATAAAACAAAGATCATCATTCAGATACCTGGGGGTGCACATGGGCAGTGCACTGTCTTCGATCTACCATGTGGACTTCATCTGCAATAAGGTACAACAGAGAATTTACTGTTTAAGGAGACTCATGTCATTTGGAGCCAGGAAGGAAACCCTCAATCTATTCTTCTGCTCCACCATAAAAAGCATCCTGCGATACAGAGGCTCAGTCTGGTTCAGTGGCCTCTCAGTCCAACTGAAAGCCAGGATACTACAGCTGCTGGGGATCTGTTCAGGTCACTCTGTGGAAAGCTCCTTCATAAACAGCTGCATTAGTGTGCCCTCAGATATCCTACATGAGGAGTACCAACTTCTGCCCTCTGGGAGGCGCCTTAGGGCTCCAGACTGCAAGAAGAATAAGTACAAGCACTCTTTTGTTCCTCACTCTGTAACACAGTGTAACCAACAGAGGAACACGAGGAGGTGATAAACCTGTGTTTTCTCAGATGTTGCTTATATATTGTATCATATCATTTTGATGATTGCTGGAGGGTGATCATAGAGATGTTCTTTTATGTTGAATTATGTTATTCTGATGATTGTTGGAGCATGTGACGCAACAACAGAAAAACACTGTCCGAGGAAACACAAAGAGGGAATTTGATGCTAAGAAGACTGTAAATGTGTCAGATATCCACTTGATATGACTAACTCAGACTGCTGTAGCTGAATAGAAGCTTCACACAGACTTTTAATGACTGTGTGGACACACTGTGGATTTTGGCCTCCATCACTTACATTGAAAGCACATTTGAAGGATCTTTTAATATCCAGTATGAGCAGGAGGAATGATTACAGCGCTATTCTTTAACGCTGTCCTCACAGTCCAGTTTGAACCCTTTTCTGACTGAAAAAAAAGGAAAGTAAATTCCCATCTCTTCTACCCACGCTGTCATTCGACTGTCCTGTTATGTAACAATCCAACCGACCATCCTTCACTGAGGGCGCGGCAGGCAGACGTCGTCCCAGCTGTCAGCTCTCGGTTATAAATGAACTTCTTCTTCTTCAGTCACGAATCTGTTTGTGTCTGTTGCTCAGAGAGTTTGTATGAACGTCACAGAGAGCCGAGGAGGGAGGAAACTACAACATCTTTACAAACTTCAAGCCAATATATACTGTATATTTGAGCAAGCTGTATATACTGTACATAACCATCTACTGTGTGTATATAAAGTAACATCACTTTTTACACATTTATCTCAGTACTCTTTCACACCTTTGCACTATAGGAACGGTTTCAGCCGTGTATAGACATTGTATGTTGTTGTCCACTTGTTGTTTCTATATGTATGTATCTATTTTTCACAAACGTGCTTGCACATAATGGTGATTATATTTATGTTTAATTAACTTCCTTTGGCTTGTTGTCCTTCACCAGAGTCAAATTCCTTCTATGCATAAACATACTTGGCCAATAAAGCTGATTCTTGATTCTCTTTGGCATCTCTACAGCTTTATGAAGCTTTTCAGCTTCTTTTACCTGCTAGTTTTGGTTTTGCAGCACATTTCCTGGTGAACATAGTGGAGCATTTAGCAGCTAAAGAGCCAGATATTTCCCTCCGGAGTCGATAGAGACCAAAAACAGAGCTAAAGGAGAGTGAATATTGGACTTACATTCACCAGGTGGACAGATATCTGTTAAATGCTCCACTATGTTCACCAGCTAGTCTACAGCTAACTGTGTCTGTTTGCTGTTTGGTGCTGAGCAGGTAGTGTAAAGCGGCTTTTTGCAGCTTTTTCTCTGAAAACGACGCTATGAGAGCGCTGAGAGTGAACCAGAACAGTAAAGTTGCAGCCGGACAGATAAACAATAAGCTGAAACTCGTTATAAAGCTGCGTAAAAAAACAGATTCTCACCGCTTTAAGGATTATAACTTTGGTCTTTAAGTTTCACTTTTGTCATTAAGTCCCTTCTGTCCATCCAGGTCGTCTTCTGATGTGTTTTATTGCAGGATTTCTTTACAGAGACAATGTCAGATACTTCTTCTCTCACTTCTTCTCACTTCTTTTTACATTAAAGGTGTATTTGTGCCACTACTTGTTCTACATTTAGATTCTGTTTCTCTCTCCATGATCTGGTTTATTTTCCCTGAACTTCAGAGCCACACAGCAGCCCTGCCCTCCTTCGCTTTGTGGAAAATGTTCTCCACAAATTAGCTATCCAAACATCACTTCCAAAAACGGACAAATTGAATAATTCAGCCCAATTAGCTGAACAAACACACACTTTCACGCATGTTAATGGAATTAACGAGCTGTACTTAACCGTCTGTTGATATTTCCGTCTTTAAACCAACATCCTCCATGTCGTAACATTGATTAACTCCCAAACAACACAGGCAGGAACCTCGAGCCCGACAGGCCGAGACTCGTCCAGGTGAGGTCTCTCTGTCCGGCAGACCTGAACAACAACACCAGCATTTCCAGGCCACCAAAGAAGAAGAAGAAGCAAATACAACACGCTGATTAATTAACGACAACTTCACTTCAGAAAGGTGTTAACTTAGAGAGGCACTGAGTTGACTTCTGGCCTACAGTCCAAAATAAAAACACTGAGCAGCTTCCAACAAACAAAAGTCATTATAGTGTATAAATAATGTTTTCATTATGAAAGGAAACATTTGTGAAAGAACTAGAAATCTTGGTGTCGTCATGGACACGTTGAGACAAATCAGCCGAATATCACCTTAAGAATATACTGAGAATTTAAGGATTTATGTCTAAGCAGGAGACATGTCACATGTCTAAGCAGAAAAATGTTTATCATCAGTTGGCTCGACTACTGTAACAGTGTCTTTAGAGGTCGATCAGTCCTCACTAAGACACATCAGTCCAGTTCACAGGAATCGGTTGCAGCAGATGTTTATAAATTCAAACTTAGTCTCATTATACCTTCAGTGTATCTTTCTTCTTGTCAGATCTCATGTTTGGATCCAAACCAACAATGAGCTGATCTACTAACAAGTATTGTGTGTGTATCCAAAGCCTGATATATCTTATTCCTCCGTTGTTGTCCAAAAACTATTAAAAACACATCAATCACCATCAACAACCCGACCAGTCGAGGCAGATGGCGCCCACCTAGAGTCCGGTTTTGCTCGAGGTTTCTTCCCGTTAAAGGGGAGTTTTTCCTTGCTGCTGTCGCCAAGCGCTGCTCATAGAGGAATGTTGAGTCTCTGTGAAATAAAGACCAGTCTAGACCTGCTCTATGTGAAAAGTGCGCTGAGATAACTTCTTTTTTTTAAATTTGGTGCTATATAAATAAAAATGGACTTGACTTGACAGTGAGTCACATCGCTGCACTGGGTGACCTGATCCTTCATCATGAAGAGTTTGTTCATGTCAGTTTGTTTAGAAACGGCTCCAAAGACTAATAACAGCGGTCATGTTTTCAGTCTCCAGAGAGTAGTTCTGTGTAAGGCAGACGCTACTGAGCATGTGCAGGATTGTCGTTCTGTTTACAGTTTCACTAGCTTGTTGTGCTACATATCACAACCTCTTGACTTTGTCTTGAAGTTATTTGATCATTTTACAGTGTAGTACAGTAGTGCCTTACACAGAACTACTAACTAGACTCTTTTTTTCCCCTCGTCCTCCTGATCCCAAAGCATCTCGGCGCCATGAACGAGTCACTTTTCTTCTTTTTCTTCTGTGCCAAACTTCTTCACTGTGAAGCAGAGTGTTGTAACAGATACCGATGGGCAGAAAGTTCAAAGTCCTCCTCCCTTTCTTCTTTTTTTTTAGTGAGTTTTAACAGTGAGCACCCTTCCTGGGAATAAAGCTCCTTCTGTGAGTCCAGTTTGCAGCTTCATCGTGGCCTCGATGGGAGCTGACAGCCGGTTTCATCAGGATGAGATTTGGGATGAAAGCTGCCTGGACTCGGCTCAGGACGGAGGAGGGGTCCAGTTATCGTCAAACAAATGACAAGCGCCGTGTCCGACAGTTCTGAGGCCCGAAAACCAACAAACCTGGAGTGACTTCAGACAGCAGGCTTTATGTAACTCTGCTCTGCTCTCAATTAAATTATGTGACTTTTTTTTAATCCAAGATGAGCTCATTTTACTCATTACAAACACTACAACAGAGAAGTGGAGCATGTACAGTAGTAGTACTTCATGTCTTTCTGCTCTGGCGTGTTTAGTATCACATGTGTTTTGTTGTTAAATATAATATCTTTGCATGATTTCCAGTTAAAAATTCTTTATTTATCTTCTACTGGTTCTTTATGCAGCCCCTCAGTTCAGCCTCTGTCTGAAACAGGCTGTTTTAGCTCCTGTCTCTTTAAGGCCCCGCCTCCTGATGAGCCCACTCTGTTCTGATTGGTCAGCTTTCAGGAAGCTTCCTCCAGCTCCGGAGGCTACGTAAACAAACTATAGTAGCAGGATTTCACTTCTTTTTCTCCGTCTTTACTCCAAATGTCAACTTCTCAAATCCATCCGTACATGTTGGAGCTGAACAACACATGGAAACACCTTAGCAACCACCTTAGCAACCAAGGCTACAGAACTGATGGCTGTTTATGGGCGTTTGCAAACAATTTGACATCATCTGGAGGAGGAAGTAGAGGTAACTTTGCAAATGAAGTGTTCAGAGCAAGTTGAAGCCCTGACTTCTGACTTGCAGGCAGCATTTCTACATACGTTCACCTCAAGTTTTTGAACTTTGATCATGTTTAACATCCGCCATCAGAACAGGATATAAATAACAGAAAACCACAAAAAGCTGAATATGTCCTCTTTAAAGTAAAATACGCTGGTCCGGAGTCAGAGGCCAGAAAATAGTACAAAAATAAACAACCATTAATTGAAAATACACTTCATTAAAACTACAAATGGACACCCCAGGACAGAAAATGAAGAGACTGCATAAGAGACTAACACGTTGTTGGTTTGGGTATTTTCATGGGATTTATTGTTAAAAATAAAAATGTAGAACATCAGACTGAAGGCCTAAACACAGCAGCATTTAAAAGGGCAAAACATTTGCAGCAAATTCAATCATCACAATTAGTGGAATTGTTGAGTACAACTTTGGTGACCTTTGACCTGCAAATTTGCGCTGTCGACCAATAGCAAGCCGCAGATTAGATTACAGGGACACTCCAGAGCTACTTTCTATTGAAGAAATAATCCATATGAAAACTGTTGAGTGTTTGAGAATGCAGTAATCACCATGAAGTTTGTATTTTGGCTGACTTGACGCGTCCATATATGTTTGGTTTTCAGGCACCTTCATTATGAAGCTCAGTGTCAGATATATCTGAGTTTCCCAACCGTAAAACAACTTTAATTACAAGTCGTAATCTCCTAATTATGATGGTTCCGATATGACATAAACGTGGCATAATCTTCGATGGGCAGTGGGGTTTATGGGAAATATAGTTCATTAAAGTCTGTAAAGACTGAATGGGATTTTCTTACATCTGGAACAGAATCTGGATGTTCTGGTTTCACTTTGTCACTATAGTTATGTGTGTGGATAAATATGTAGATACTGGGAGAGACATGTGTTTTATTATTCTGTGGTCCATCGGTGGGGGTGGTGGGAGGGTTTCTGGAGATTAGGTTGATGAGAAACACATTAAAGTTGCAGCATGATGTAATACAGTTTATGTGGTATGTTATGCATCTACCTGTGAACTCAATAAAGAAATAATTGCAAAAAAACAAACCCAGTTCACATGAAAAATATAAAATATAGCCCTCACACAAGAAGACAAAAAATGTTAGCCAGCAGATGTCACTTTGTAAAATGAACTTTTTCTGGCACAAATGTTTTGGTGCTTCAGAAATCGCTGTTTCCTGAATCACTGCATAAAAACTGTGTGCTGGGCATCAGAAAATGATTCAGCTTTCATAACACCCTCTGTGTGTGTGTGTGTGTGTGTGTGTGTGTGTGTATCCGTCTTTTTATAAAACCAGCCTGTAGTCGGTGATCCTCTGTAAAAGCTGTTAAGGGTTTGTTGATCTTTGTGATTACATGTCGTCTTGGCACCAGCGGGTCCGAAAGATTCGTGGGAGGTTCGGGGAAACATTAATGCGAGGGAAAGTGTTTGGCTGGTGAAGACGGAGCTTTTAGCACATTCCTCTGCTGCAGAACGTAGACGTGGTCTGGGTTCAGTCCTGATCCGGCCCTGCTTCGCTCTCCTCCCGGAGAAAACTGGGCAAACTTAAACCCAGTCAATCAAACAGGCTGAATCTGAGTCAGCAGGTTGTGGATTCTGCCATGCTGCCGATAGCTGAGCTGGCTTTCACTCGTCTCTCTTTCACACTGAAAGAAAGGTAGTTTTGTGTTTGAAATATGCTCCCTTTTTATTTCTCTGTTAAGGAAACCGTTCAGGAAAATCCTGACCTCCATTTGGAGTGTTGCAACGCTTTTTTAAACAGCCAACTTGCCACGGTGGTGATGATTATGAGTTGTTTTAAACCTCTGCTGACATATGATGAGCTGACTGACAATTCAAAGTGACAACTGTGACCGCATGAGTTGGTTGACCCCGAATTTTATGTGATAACTAAAACATACAAGCCTCATTATGACAGTGGAGACACAAATCAGAAACCAGAGGCCCCATCAAACCAGAGTTTATTTTATATTTAAATTAACTCGTGTTTTTTATGGCATGTTTTGCCTTGTTCAGGCTGTAAACAACACTAGTTAGCTCATCACCATGACGAAGCAGTTGAATGAATGACAGGCAGAATCGGGACGGTACAGAGTCCCCTGTGCAAAGAAAAATATCTATAAATAAATCATTCACATGACATCAGTTAAACCAGTGGTTAATCAGACAAAAATGTTTGATTTTGCAGCAGCTTTTCTCAATTGTGATACAATTTGCAATAAAAATTTTGTGATAAAATTACAGAAATTGGGAAAAATTGCAGCAAAGGAAAATAATGCGATTTTTTTTCAAACTACTACCGATGAAGAGTCAAATGTAATCACTTTGCACGCTGCCGTGACGGAAGTTATCACGACACCAAATCACAAGCGGTCTGTTGATTTGGCCATTTCATGCAAAAAACTTGCAGTAATTTGGTAAAACTGCAAGCTCTCACTCTCGATTTCTTGAATTTGCCTTAATTATTGTTAATTATTAATTATGCCAATATTGATTGTCAGGCTGCAAGCTGAAGACAAATTGCTTCTTTTGTGCAACAATGATGGACAATAAAGTTGTTTTGATTTGATTTATTAGACAGTAGAGAGTGCACAGAGTCGGGTATGACATCTTAACCAGTACGCTGCTGGGTCGCACCAAACCAGCATTTATGACAATAAAATTTCAGACCAAAACCAATTTTACTAGAAACGCGATAGGGTTAGGGCGGTTAGCGGCTTTACTTGAATATAACCATGTGTTGCTTTTGTGTAAAATTCAACTTTGGTGAACTTTGACACCATTGATAACATCAACAAGCTGTGTCACACCATTTAGTTGGAAATACAGTTAAAAGTATCCGTAATTTTACAGCTTTTTGGTCACAAATCAAACTAAAGAATTTAGATAGTTGACCAGATGATGGCGCTAGATGAAAACTCAGGAGATCAGAGTTATTACAGTTCATCCTGATGGGAACAAGAATGTGTGAACCAAATTCCATAATATTCCATCCAATAGTTGTTGAGACATTTCACTCAAATTCACAAAAGTCAACCTGAGGGTGGCGCTAGAGAGGACCACCAGAGTCAGCAGGATTCATCCTCTGAGGAACATGAATGTTTGTACAAAGTTTCACGGCAGTTTATGGAATAGACACGTAGGTTTAGGTAACACTAACTTAAAATATAGAGTACATGTTTGAAAGTGTGTCATTTAAAGAAAAAAAGGGAACAAATCACTAAATTGGGCCAATTTATTTTGAGATAAAGGTTGTTATAATATTAAAATATAGACATAATTCTATTTGGAAGATAAAATCATAATATTTGAATAAAGTAGTACTGTCTGAGAAAAAAGCTGTTATATTATATTTCAAGAATATGTTTAAATAAGTAGAAAAAAATGTAATTTTTGAAGAATAGAGTCATAATATGTATAAATTAATATAAAGTTTTAAATGGCATGTTAAAGCTAACTTACCTGTTTTTTAACAGGGTTAAAAAACAGGTAAGTTAAAATCTCAAAATAGTTAAAATCTCAAAATAGTACAACTTTTCTCTCATAATATGAATTACATTTTTCTCAACATATTTCAACTTTATTTTCAAAAGCTGCAATTTTGTTGTTAACAGCAGTTTTATTACACCGTCGTAGCTTTGAAGCCTTTTAATACCTCAAATTTAAATTAACTGTCTCGGTTTTAGAAAACAACAATTTGAGATTTTGAGAATAAAGTCAGTTGAAAAACAACCTTGTACTGTATTTCTAGAATAAAGTTGTAATATTTTGAGAAAATAGTTGTAATATATCAAGAATAGAGTAATAATAGTCGCTCATTTGACACGTAAAAGCTGACAGACTCCTCTGTTTACTATAATGAATATTAAAACAAAAAGTTGGAATATTATGATTTAATTCTAGAAAGATTCTTTTCTCATAAATTTCCAGCTTTACTTTCGTCATAGTCTGGCTTCTTTTCTCAGAAATACAGAAGTTTTCAAGTATTTTAACTTACATTTCTGAAATCTCAGATTCTCTTTTTTCCTAACTGTGGCACTTTTTTGTAGTTTTAATACTTTTTAATACCTTCAATTTGGCTTTATTATCTCTTTCAGGGTTTATATGGAGCCGCAGATATCCTGTGAGAGTCTCAGATGGAGAGAAACTCTCTGGTCAGCTGTTTCTTGTCCCACTCATCAGGACAAACTGCGGTTACAGAAGTCAAGAGTTGGTCCCCAGAACTGCCACCACATGGTGTTTGGATCAGGTCGTATAATAACTTTCTCCTTGTTCAAGACAATTATCCTCTCCACCTTCCACCTCCTCCACATCCATCAACACGTCTGTCCTCGTCTCTACCTGCCAGCTGCTTCCTGAAGCCCTGACACTAAGAGCCTTTATGCCCTGTGGATTTTGTGGCTTGAGGCTTTGCCACTCGGTGCCCACGGAGAGTTCTTGGAAGGCCGGGGATCCACAAAGCCTCCCAGCCACCTCAAGCCTTCGGCCCAGGCCACAGAACAGTAAACCTGGCAGAGGCTGAGACCAGACTGTGGTCAAGTCAACCCTCAGCGCCGGAGCGAGGACTCCCCTCTGAGTGAAGGAAGTACAGAGTACACACAGCTACATGAAAACCCCCAGCACAAAGATATTATCACATAAAACAGGTCATACTGGAGTGTTGATCGCTGGAGACGCTGCTGCTGCTGCTGCACCAGAGTTCAGCTGATAAAAAGCCAAGACTGGTACTGATATCTTCTGACCTAAATCATCAGCTACTGACATTATGAAGTGTAATATGTTTCCATTTTCATGCCAAACATACAGCACAGTATATGGTGGGTCTGAGGTGCAAAACACAGCAATAAAACAGAGAACACAACATTTTAGAAAACACATTAGCAAATTAGAAAACAAAAAGAAAAACAAAACATATCATAAAATGGAAAGCTAAGGACATAAATTTTGTGATTGGATCAAACCCAAGTCAATATTTTGTGAAATTTTATGATGTTTTCTAAAATGTTTTGTTTTGATGTTGTGTTTTGCACCTCAGGACCACCATACGACCAAGTCTAAATTCAGAAGCCAATGACCATTTGAGGGTTTCCTCCTTGCAATAAACGATATTTAGCCGTATTAGTTGTCAGAAAACAACTATTTGCTATGTAGAGATATCGTGGAGTAATGGCGTCCTGACCAGTGAATGAAGTCACACTTCCTCTGTGTGTGTTGTTATCTGAGCTTTTCTGTTCTTTGTTTTGGTGGCTGCATCGGCCGTGCGTGTATGTTAATGCATGTGAGTACCTCCCTGTCCTCCATGTCTGTTTCCAAGATGGCGGCCACATCACAAACTTTCTCAAATTACAGCTAAACAGTTCACTAAAATATGTTTCTAAAAGCATTTGAGGTGAGAAATAGGTAACGGGGTAACACAATCTAGATCAATATTTGATCAGCTCTGCCTAGTTTGACAGTTTCATCTGAGTTCCGTGAGTTGTCGACTTGTTTTTTCCAACTTTATTGAGTAAACGACACACACATTTGTTTTGGTCTGAGATGTGCTATAGTGCGACATCTAGTGGTTGAATGTCATGTATCACAACTTTAAAACTTCTTTATATATTAACCACCTTAAATTAACAATTATATTTTAAATTAATACATAAATTAAAGGGCAAGTTGTGCCTCTTAAAGTATGCATAATTTGTTAATTAAGGACTTTTTTTTTGTTTTTAGGGGTTAAGTTATTAGGCCCGCAGTAACACTGCTGTTAACTGTTTATTATTTTACTTCCTTCCATTTTTTAAAAATGTTTTTTAATATTTGAGCTGTTGTTTAAATTGTCTTATTTTAAGTTGTTAAGCACTTTGAGCTGCATTTTGTGTATGAAAGGTTGTATATACAGTAAATAAAGTTTATTATTATTGTTATATTACCAGAAAATGGCACCATGCTAGTTGGTGAACTGTAGCTAGCGAGCTAATGGCTAACACACTAGTTAGCTGAGAACTTGCTAGCACAATAGTTCTGTCAGTTATTAAGCTTTGTAGCTTGGATGCTAATGGGACAATAAATTGACACAATTTGCCATTGAACATTAGTTAGGCACCTTGCTAACCTTAACTAAATTGCTATTAGTCAACTTATTTTCCTGTTGGCGACAGAACTAAGAAGCTTAATAAATGACCAACTAGCTTGGAGAACTATTGTGACAAGTGCTAACAGATGAACTTGATACAAAATTCATGCAGATTTACTTCATCACTGCTAGCAAATCCACTGATCGCAGTGATTAAACTGTATATAAAGTAGTTCAAACTAGCAGCTACTACAGTAAAATCTTGCTCACACACTGATGCTTCAATATTAATAATGTACGTCTTTAATAAATGTATTTAATATATCAGTCACACGGCTGATTTTCTACAAAACAAGTACTTTGAGAAGTTTAAATAAATTAGCTGATAATACTTTTAAATGCAGGACTTTTACCATAATAGTCGGAGTGACGCTATTTCAGCCATAACGCTAATGTAGCTTATCTCACCTTGTAAATGGTCACATAGTTTAGTAATTATTGTTACACGCCAGCATTTGCACTGCAATGTGTCAATAATAAAACGTGAGATGCTACTTTTGCTGAAAAGAAAGTTGGAAAAAAGGCTACGATGAGCTGCTAACCCGACAGTACTCTGTGTTTTGATTATGATTGGACTTTATTTATTTATTTATTTAATAGGGACAGAGCACATTAATGAACATCAGTATACAATACAAGATGTAAACATTCCGAAGTTAGCAAAAAAAAAGCTAATTTACATCCGTAGTCCCTATGCAGGTAACAAAAACAGAAACAGTTTAAGTAACAACACGCAAATACAAATATACAAATACACAGCAGGAAAAGACAAAATATATTGTACACACGTCCGGTTAAAATGATCACAGTTCTAGTTTGCCTTGAGCCATTCTTTGAGATGAGACGTAAAGGTGGGATATGTGGGGAACTCCCTTATTGAAAGTGGTAAGCCATTCCGATATTTACTTCCCTTTATTGATAGTGGAGTTTGTCCAAATGTATTGTGTCTAAATGGCACCACACAGTCCCCTCTAGTGGTGGCCCTGCTGCTATTGCCATTGTCACCGTCTGTTTAATGAATTAATATAAAGGAAGTGGGGCCCAAGCAGTTCTCAAAACTCAATAAATGATACCCCGAATGGCTGAAACAAGCCACCTAGCAGCTGGCGGACCTGTCACTCAAAGCAGCCATGTCCTTCATTATGCGTAACTTCACGGTTTAATAAAATTTAAACAGGTGAAAAAGGGGAAATTAGCTACAGAGACCAAAACTGTTGTTTGTACCAGGCTGTAAACATGTTTTTTTCTGCTGTAAAGTTGGACATTTTAACATGGGGGTCAATGGGGATTGACTCACTTTTGGAGCCTCAAGTGGGCATTCAAGGAACTGCAGTTTTTGGCTTCATTTTACAGCCCCGGAGGTTGCCGCCTGGTTGCAACATGTCAGGCTCCCTCTGTAGATATAAAGGGCTCATTCGAAGGTAATGAAAACACAACAATTCTTATTTTCAGCAGATTAGACACTAATTAAGACATATTTATGAATATTATGTGTCATTTCTGTCAAGTCTATTCTGCTAGATGCCACTAAATTCTACACACTGCACCTTTAAGTAAAGGCTCTCAGTTCTTCTTCCACCACTGGCTTTGTGTCTGAGAGCCATTAGCAGCCCTGTACTGTACGTCATGAAACATATTTCATCTTCAGGGGGAAGTCTCCAGTATTTCAAACATTTATGTCGGCCCGAAAGCACAGCCAGTTATATTTAACGGCCTCTGAGTTCTTGGCGATACCACGTTCACAATGAGCTCCGCTGGGAAGCACTAACTTTAACTTTCTGTTGAGTTGGAGAGCTCGAGAACCTGAGAGCATTTAAATGTATTTCTAAACAGACTTTTAACTCCAACAATAAAAATCTGCAGTGTATACTGAGCGTCTCTGTATGGAATTGATTTCTGGAGCTATAACCTGTTTCCTGTCAGAAGTGCTCTTTAAAGAGCAGCTCACAAATAATGGAAAATGTTGCTGCTAAGCGAGCACTAACAGTTGGATCCGGCTCATAAACATGCGCCTGTATATTAGAATTTAATTAACCATCAGAATCACCAGTTTGAGTCCCATTTTTCTTCTGTTTGGTTTGGAGAGTGTTTCTCATACCGTGAGGTGAAGTCAGCTCAGACTTTGTCTCTTTTTTCTGGGTATCTGTAATGATTTTACATGTTTATGACTGTGACTCATTGAAAAGAATGTTTTCCATCACTGAGTGAGGTCTTTTCTGCAGCCACCCACTGCTCCGTCTCCTTCATACACACCCAGTTAACTCCCATCAAACCCTACAGTACCTCCACCATTTACACTGTAACACCAGCCTGCTCCCAGCATGCCGCCTGATAATGAGCCAAACATCTTATTACAATGAGATTCCACGTCAGTGTTTCTAAGTAAAGCTGCAGGTAAAAAAAAAAACATGCTGTCAAACCCCAAACTTTATTATTTTATACAGCACCTTTCATACAGATTTATGCACCTAAATAAGAACATACAACCAGATCTATTTGTGTCACAGCAGCTTGCATCTCTACAGCCTGAAATTCAGCTTGAACGTGTATAAAACATGGATGGATTACTGAACAGGCCTGCCGGGCACAGGGCCAGGGGCGCCAACCAAACCCAGTCCACCATTTTGGACTTTGAAAGTGACTACAAACAGACATAAAGCGCCTACAAACAGATGCAAAGAGACTAAAAACAGACGCAAAGCAACCAAAAAAAAAAAAAAGATGCAAAGCAACTACAGAAAGACACAAAAGCGACTACAAAGAGACGTAACACAACTACAAACAGCCACAAACAGAAGCAACATGGCTACAAAGATGCAAAGTGACTACAAAAAGACACAAAACGACTATAAACAGACGCGGTCACGTCGTCTTGTGGAGGGGTTGATTACATGTTGGTTGCCAGGGGCCAGTTGTCTCCGTGCAGAGTATAAAGTGTCTTTAAAAAGCGTTCAGGAAGTGTTTTACTGTCTCTGTCTGTTGTTGTTTGTCACCTTTTTTATGTGACACTGATCAAAAGAAAAAGAGATAACAGATCTAAAAGTGATTAAAATTAATTAAAAACATAAAATACAAAACACTTGTTTGCATACATATACACCCCCTTCAATAGGACACATCTATATCATCACTGGTGCAGCCAGTGTCTCATAATTAATGCATTTTTTTTTCTAAAATTAATAAATAAGTAAATGCATATCACCATTTCACCCGGCACAAGACGGAGGATGGATACTAGAGCATTTCCAAGTTTGTTTGTCCTGCAGGTTCCCATAGAAAAGTTTCAATGAACTGTTTCCTCAGCAGGAAGATTCTTTTATTTGTAGAAAAGCCTTTGAAACTGAATTTAGACTCTTGTGTTGAGACATTTTTACACAAACTGGGACCAAACAGTTAAATAAATGAAAAACTAAAGTAATTCAGCTTTTATTGTCTGGTCATTTTCAGGTAGCAGAAGGTAAAAAAAACAAACAAACAGTGAAGTGAAGTATGTTGACCTTCTGTTGCTGCTCAACTCCTTCATGTGTTAGAGAACACTGACACCATGTGGACACTTCCTGCAACTGCAGCAGCTTCACAGTACGAGCTGTTCTGGAGCTTTCAGTCACAATCACACTGTCTTCCTCCGTAGAGATGCACAGTTAATATAGTCAAAAACACACATACACATAAAATTATATGTATTTTACATGTTTTTTTTTTCTTCTTGCTTTACAAACCATTTTGGACCAACAGATTTTTACTGTAATTTGAGTTCTTAGCTTCTTGCTAAAAGGTCTGTGAGGCCAGTTTTTAGTTTTCTATGAGATAATAATAATAATATCCATTTTCTTGAGTTCTTGAGTTGTTTTCTGGATTTTTATTTATTAAATGTATCAAATTTAAGATGAAAATAGGAAAATAAACCCTCAGTTTCCTGTTAAATCAGTCAGATTGATCTATAAAACCTGCATAACTGAATAATCAGTTGATACACTGACTGTACTTATGTTTTTATATTGTTTTATTCCTGTTCTTTTTATGGTTTTGTATTTCCTGTGAAGCTCTTCTGCCTCTGAAAAAGAACAAAGTTCACTATGTTTTCCTCCTCAGTATTAGTTTTATTTTACATGTTTCAGCTACTTTGATGCTTCCACATTTATGTTTCTTCTTCTCTAGTTTACTGTAATATGTGTTCCTGTGTTGTTTATTAGGAAAGTTGATAATTTACACAAAGCAGAATCACTAGAGATCATAAATCAATCACTTCTGGTTTTAACTTTGTCAAAAACAAAAAAGAATCCAGTTGATGTTGTAGTCATGTGACACCTTTTCTCTCCATTTTACATGTATTTACTACTTTGTACCCAGATTTGTTTCTTCTTCACTGATTTACTTTTTTTATGTATTGGGAAAGTTAATAAAAGGAGCTTAATTACAACAACAACAAAAAGACCAAAGCTCAGGATAAACTTTAAAATCAACAAAAACATGACGCAGCTCTTTTTCTATTATAGCGATTTTTATTGTTTCCCGCACAAAATGAAAAATGTCTTCTTTTAGAAGAAGGTGTTTGGCCTCTTGGTGGTGAAGCGGGGTTTGTGCTGGCGACGCAGGACTCTGTGAGGCAGAG
Organism: Thunnus thynnus; assembly: GCF_963924715.1. Classification (NCBI taxonomy): domain Eukaryota; kingdom Metazoa; phylum Chordata; class Actinopteri; order Scombriformes; family Scombridae; genus Thunnus; species Thunnus thynnus. The sequence continues at coordinate 25,042,164 of NC_089539.1, read as the reverse complement.
GGAACTTGATCTTGGAGTCCTGCAGGAGGAAAGAAGCTCAGTTTAATGCAGAGAAACAGTCAGCGTGGACGTTACGAACGTTACGAACGTTACACTTATTTAAAAAAAAAAAAAAAAAAAAAAAAAGTCTGTCGCCAGTTTCAAAACCGCCAAGTTTGAAGATGGAATCTGCAAATCTGGAAGAGGAATCTGGCTTTTTTGGTCTGTCGGGTTTTTAAACTGGAGCTGACAAGTGTTGAGGCAGTCCAGAGAGAGACCCGCCGCCACGACAACAACAACAACAACAAACAACAACAACAACAGTCTGCGGCAGACACTCACGTGGAACTGCTTGATGGCGGGTCTGCGACACTTGTTGGCAGCGATGACCTGCACCTTCATGATCTGGATGGAGTGGGCGCGAGCACGATGGCGAGCTCCCATATCCCGATCTGAGAGACGAAGAAGACGAACCACAGATGAAGATCCTCGACTCAGACTGACGAGTCATGTTTACAACCGTTTGTTTAAAACACATTTTAAGTCTTTTTTTATGTCTTACTGGTCAAAGAAGGACAGAAAACCAGCAGGAACAACAAGAACCATCATGAAGTTATTGATATTTGTTGCTGTTTATCATTTTATTATTGATTTTATTGATTATCTGCTTCAACTGATTCCTTCACATCGTCTTTCACTAAATGATATTTTGTTGTTTTTATTGATGTTAATTCTGTTTTGTAAATTATTTTCTATTTGTTTAATATTATAATAAATATTTACTTATTGTATATAATAACACCTAATAATATAATTAACCAATAATAAAACTAACTTTTGTCTGTTCATACAGGTTGATGTTAAACGCTGGATTTTGTGTATTTTGGCTTTTTGTTAAGACTCGTCTAATAAATAAATGATGACAGAAGATGAACTGAGTTGTATTTTAACTGCGGATCGATCTCATGAGCAGGAATAGAAATATATGTTTAAATATAAAAAAGCGTCGTTTGTTGAACCTTGATTTCACTTTCAAAGGCACGTCAGCGTCAGAGAAAGGCGACAAGGATCAGTTTTCTGTTTGCAAACCAGACAAGATCACAACACTGATGATGATGTGATCTTTGGGTTTGGCTGCAGTCAGTCGGAGACTTTTTATTTAAAAATGGCAACAAAAAAAAAAAATCATCTTTCAGCTTGTGAAATGTGAGAATTTGATGCGTTTCTTTGTCGTGCGTGACGGTAAACTGAACCTTTGAGTTGTGGACAAAACTACATATTTGAAGACGGAAATTATAAACATCTAATAACGACATAACGACGCTTTAAAGCTAATCAATCACACTTTAACTCAGTATATTATTATCACTGTGTATTCTCTGTACATATTAGAGCTGAACTAGAGCTGCAACAATTAGTTAATTGATTAGTCGCCAATCGATGAATCATTTTGACTCATTTCGTAAGAAAAATGTCTGAATTCTCTGATTGCAGCTTCTTCAATGTGAAGATTTTCTGGTTTCTTTAGTTTCTATGACAGTAAACTGAACGTCTTTGAGTTGAGGACTAAAACAAAACATTTGAAGACGTCGTTTCGGACACATTTTTCACCGTTTTCTGATATTTTATAAACCTAAAAACTAATCGATTCATCGAGAAAATAATCGACAGTAAGCTGCTGCTCTGGACTGACTGTTAAATCAACAACAACTCAAAAACACAAGTTTAGATGAAGTTTGGTGTAAAGTTCAGAGGTTTTTGTGCAGATAAAGACACCAAAATCTTTTTAATTTTACTTTCAGTTATTAATCTCAACAGTATTTTACACCATTGAGTTTTTTAAACATGTATTTTACTAATTTAAAAAGCCTGAAAAACATTTGTTTGTTCTTGATGCTGTCGAGTTTCTTATTTAATTGAGTTTATTCTAGTTACAATTTATCATTTTTCTTTTAAATTGTGTTTCTGTTGTTTTTGTGATTTATGTGAAGCAGCTGCTGCAGTCATTTCCCTTTAGGAGTACATCATAAAGTCTTCTATGTTTTATTCTCTTCATAAAGAAATATTAATGAATAATAATAATAATAAAACCACTGAAGAACTAAACATCCAACACTAGAATCCAGATGTTACTGCACATTTTCACACTCAGTTTCACAATCAGTGAAGTCTGGACGCTGTGTGTGTGTGTGTGTGTGTGTGTGTGTTATGTGTTATGTGTGTGTTATGTGTGTGTGTGTGTGTGTGTTGCGTAGAGACTCACAGCACTGAGTGACGGCTCCAGAGGTGGTCAGGTCTCTGTACTCTCTGTACATGTTGTGGGTGCCGCTACGAGAGTCGTAACGCAGCCAGATACCGAAGTTCTTCACCTTCAGCGGGGTTTTCTCGTGAACCTGAACGAGACAAACACACAGCAGGTCTCTGGTCATTTCATTGATTAACTTAGTTAAACAGGTTAAAGAACTTGTGGAAACAGAAGTGAGGAACGAAACGGAAAAGCAGATAGATACGTACAGAATAAGCACAGTTTAAAACAACTCTATTCAGATGGTTACTGTGTACAGCTGCAACTATGTCGATTAACTGATCGACAAATCAATGAACTGTTTTGATAATTGATTCATTGTTTTGTGTCAAAAGAAAAAAAATGTCCAAATTCTCTGATTCCAGCCTCTTCAATGTGAATATTTTCTGGTTTCCTGAATCAAACAACTAATCAATGATGTAAGAGGAGCAGTCGACGGATTAACTGAAAGTGACACCTACCAGGCCACAGTAGACTGTCTCTCCGGAGGCCTTCTTCATCTTCCTCAGCTGGGAGACGAAGTACCAGAAACGGGACTTGGCCACGACATGGTTCGGGGCGAAGATCCTCATCCGGTACAGAGGGGGGGCCGGGTTCTTGGCAGAGGGCAGCAGACGCCCAATGACTTTGTATTCCCTAAGCTGTGCAGAGACGGGAGACGTTATACATATATATATATATATATATGAGCTTATATGAGAACGGATTCTAACATTTCCTGCTTTAGTTTTTGACCTGGAAACTTCAATCAAAATGATCAATTTTAAACTTTTTCTTTGTTACATGTGACAGTAGTTTTAACATTTAATTGCTTTAACGATTAAAGTAGAAAAAAGTGAGCAGATGACTCGATAACGACATTTATCAGTTAGCGGTTACATTTATGAGTATTTTAGCTAAAAACCGTCTTATGAGCAGGAATAAATTTAACACCTCTTAACGTTTAAATAGCGTTTAATATTTGTTGAACCTTGATTTCACTTTCAAAGGCACGTCAGCGTCAGAGAAAGGCGACAAGGATCAGTTTTCTGTTTGCAAACCAGACAAGATCACAACACTGTAGTGATGATGTGACCTTTGGGTTTGGCTGCATTCAGTCAGTGACACTACGTCTGTTCCATCTATTGATATATATATATTGATGATCTATTGATAATCTATTGATATATATCACCTTCTCTGCAAACTTAAGTTATTTTCTGTGCGTCCTGTCATCATCTGTCACTTTTATCAATCTGTTATTGAGTTTTCTGAGCTCTTCTTTCATCTCATCACCTTTTAATAAAAAGACAATCAGCCTGAGCAGCATTGTTAGCAGTCAAACGAGGAGATTTTCATTCTTTTAATCATCCAGAAAGCCACAAGTGTTTTGGCAAGCATAACGTTTTTACCTGCTTATAATTCGTTCTCTCTGCAGTTTGACTAAATGCTTCGTAGGTCTCACTGTTGTTACTGTTACTGAAAACTTAACCTGACCTTTTTATTGAGACATACATCTCCTGGTGGTTTTTGATTGCTGTATATTGTGTTATTTATTCATTTGTATGCATGTTATTGTTGTTTGAACACCAAGCTGCTGCCAGTAAGATTAATAAAGTTGTTTCTAGTATTTCATGCTGCAAATTAACTTGTCTGTCCACCAACCAAATGACTGGTGATTGTTCAGATGTTACCAGCCAGTCAATAGATTAACATTGGGGAGGTTTCTGGCTGGTGAATGAAACAAACCTACCAGCAACTTACATATTTTATCAGCATCTGGCTGGTGCTGGTTTTGTTTGCTGTATTACATCAGATTTATATTTACAGGTGTTCTGCAAAGACTGGTGTCCCCCCTAAATAACTACTTCTACTGACCATAAGCGACCTCAGACGGGTGGTTCAAAACTTGAGCATAGTTTAAAAAACACTTGACGCTTTAAAAAGCCAGAAGAATTACAGACAATCATTAAAAGACATCTACTTGTGTGTTACAAGCACCACGTTAGCAGCTAGCAATTAGCTTCCATTAGCTAAAAGCTCAGACGAATCCAACCATGAGATCCGTTTAGAGGACACATTAGCGCAAAAAAATACCTAAGAATGCGCTTTTTTAGTATATGTAGGTCGTCTTGGACTGTAAGTGAGTGTTTGTCTTTAAACATGCGGCTGTCGCTGTAACACACACCGTCCCGTTTAATCAACCGCCGTCCACATGGTACCGCGGACGCCATGTTGTAATCGCAAAATCAGCGGGACGAAAAAGCCTCAAATAATCACTTTACGGTGAACTTTTTAGACACATTAAAGCATAAAACAGACGAACGTAACGTTATTTAGTTAAATCTGTCCTCTGTGGCCGTGTGTTTTCGGCTTATAACGGTAAATAAAGGGTTTTACGTACTGTGCCGGACGCCTTCATGGTGCCTCTCGCTCACTGCCACAGTAAAAGAGGAAGCGCTAGGGCGGAGCATGCGCACGTCAAATGGACGGAAGGCCGGGCGGGGGCGGGGCCACGGCCGCCTCAGGAGGGCTCCAACCCGGCTGAAGTGCGTGTCAGGCCCGCTTAGATGCCAACGGGTTATTGTTTAGTTATGAACGATTCCTTCTTGTTAGACTCTTCCCTGATCCTCTGACCAGCAAAACATCAGGACACTCTGAAAGATAAATGTTTGACCAGATGGTGGCGCTGTCTCACTGACACGTGACCAGCAGTTATAGATCTGATATCTGATATTAAACCGCTGAATCATGTAAACATATATATATATATATATAAAACATAAGTATAAAAGTATAAACATATATTTAAACTTGTAAATGCATAAATCCTTAATAAACATATAAACATGTTTAAACACATAGAGAATATCTCCACTAAAATAAACACATTTAAACATATAAACACAACATTTATTAACACACTACCACAATAAAACATATAAACACATATAAACACCTACATATACATGTATATACAGACATAAACACATATAAACACATACATGTATATACAGACATATAAACACATATCAACACATATAAACAGTGTTTAGTCATGTAATAAAAGTTATTCCTAATAGTCTCTCCCATCTAATGAAAAGTCATCTTCAATTTCAAGAAGCACTGAGCAAAGAACCGTTGCTGATGATAAATGATATTACAAACTGACGTTATGAATGTTAAATGTAAAACATTCTGTGAAAGAAGGAAAATTACTCCCATAACAAAAGCTTTTTAAGACATTTTTATCGGCACTGATCGACAGGTGGCACGTTATTATTACCTTATAAATTCTGTATTACCAATAAAATCAAAGAAATACACATTAAACATTTTACACAATATATATCCAACAAATCTTTATCTCTCCAAGTTTACAGATATTGAAAACAAACATAATTTTTTGCAACAATGACTCATTTAATTTACTATTGTACACATTCAGTTACATTTTTAGACCCAAATGAAAGATTATATATTGTGTAAAACTAATCAGAATATTAAAATTGAGAATAAAAATGCAATTACACATTTTGAACATGGTAAATATAATATTGAATATCATATTAATGCAGTTTATTTATTTTTCTAATTATTATTATTCTTTATTTGTTTATTGAAGTTCATATTCTTGTTTCTTTGTATATCATTATGTTGAACTCGTCTGTGCTGTTTGTATATTTGGATGTTTTCTCAATAAAGATTGAAAACGATGTGTCAGACGTGGAGGTTAATATCACTCATCACTGAAGCTTTGAGACTTTGGCAGCATGTTTTTCTGCTCAGGGACACTGAGAGCTTTCTGATGTCTGTCTTTGTAGCTGCTTGGAAGGATGATGCTGTTATTCTATCCTCCTCATCCTCCTCATCCTCCTCATCCTCCTCATCCTCCTCATCCTTCTCATCCTTCTCTGATCAAAGCAGATGTCGGACTGATTTTGTGCTCGAGTCTCCTCGTCTACAGTATCACTCTGAAAATACAACCGTGATTCACGTTGTTACACAATTACATTCTTAAGTCTGTGATTTTTACACTGACACATGCAGTACATTATCAGCTTTTGGCTTTATTTTAAACAACATTAATCCTAAATAATGATGGTCACAGTTCTGTGTTCAAACACTGCTTCTGCTCAGTCTTGTAATTCTGCCAGCGTGTCATAAAGATGTGTGAAGGCTTCTGGTAGATCTAACACGGCAGCTTTTGGCACATAGGATGCTGCAAACTCTCTGTCAACCGAGAGGACTGATGGTTTTATGATCTGTCCATCTTGTCTACAGTTTTTGGAGAGGTTGTAGAGTTGGGTTTTCTCAGCAGAGGTCAGAGGTGGGAAAGCTGGTGGAATGACAGAGTGGATCTCTTTTTTGCTTTGTTGTGGGTTATATACTACGTCTTTGCTCTTTTGCATCTTTGGTGTTGCCCACTGGAAACTGCTCCTGTCTATAAACTATGTCATGAGAAAATGGCAACATCTATAGATGTACAGTATATATATTAACATAGATAGATGTTACTAGTGGCCTTTCATGGACAGTGAGTTAAATCATTAACAACCCAACAACAACAAACGGCAACGTGGTTAATTGGTTTTCCTTTAGTTGTGAAAACAGGGGAATAAACTACCGACACACGAGGTAAGAGAATTTGGACATTTTTATTCTTACAAAATGACTCAAAATGATTAATAGTCTATTGTTTATTGTTTATTGTTCATTGTTTATTGTTTATTTGGATCCCCATTAGTTGTTACCAGGACAAGAACATAAATGTATACACATGCCTTCACATGCATGTGTACATAAATACAATTAATGCACTTACCTACCCCAATTAAAACAATATAAACATTACAAAAAACAAATACACTTTCAATGCCATGTGAAGTGCATACATACATTAATTGATTTATTTTATGGATTAAACAGACAAGTAAAAAACAAAAATCCAAAGGATTGAATGTTAAAGTGAAAACATGTATTTCCAACATGGCCCTAAGATGTTAAAAAACAAAGAAAACATAAAGAAGCACAAAGACATTCAACATTAATATTAAACAATACTATCCAGAAATCCAAAAACACATCACCACAATTTAAGAAATAAAAAATAACTCCCACATCAGAAGACAAGGACAGCTACAGTAACAGTGTGATTGCAGATTTCATTATAAATCTGTGACCCTGTTCCATAAGAACCTGACTTCTTACTGATTAGATATTTCGCAGACATTTACTCAAGAATAACCTCTTTAGTTGCTTTTTAAAACTTTATGTACTTGTTGCTTGAGTAATAAAGTAACTATTCCAATGAGAAATGGCTCAATACATCACGGTTTTTTATTGCACTGTTTCTAAGTTGAGGTATCCTGTTGTAGTATCAGATATCCTCAAGCCTCTAAAAGTTATTCAAATAAAACAAAATGAGTTCTCTGCAAGGTTAGTCGATTAATCGATTATTCCATCGACAAAAGAGTAATCAGCAACTATTCTGATAACTGACTAATTGTAATTGACATTTTGAAAAAATAAGCTTCAGCTTCTCAAATGTATTGATTTTTTGCTTTTTTGTTGCATTTATTGCTATTAGTCTGACAAAACCAGACATCTGAAGGTGTAACTTTGGACTGTGGGGAAGTTTAATGGATATTTTTCAATATTTTCTGACGTTTTATGGATAAAATGATTAACCGATGGATCAAGACAACCAGTCTTCAAGCAGTTAATTGGTAACTTAACTGGTAGAGAGCGCAACATGTGAGGAGGGGTCCCAAGCAGACTTTGCTTTATTTTAAGGGGTCACAGGCAAAAATGCTGTGAACTATTATTTTAAAACTCGCGTGAAAAATATTGAACTCTTCCTTTAACTTTCCTACGAATCTGAACCCAACTTCAGCGTCGTTACAGTACGCGAACTTTAGCCATCAAATAACGATTTTATGTCGTCATTAATACAGTTTCACGGTATCCCCCACGAATAATACACCTTTTAACAAATATAATAATACGTGAATTAGGTTTTATTGTTAATATTTGTACTTTTGAGTGAATCTCTTCCTGCGGCGGTGACCCGGATGCGATATTTTCTTTCCTAGGATGGCGATGTCATGACCCGCCCTACTCTGCCTCTGATTGGCTTACCCCAATGTTGGTACTACTACTTCTAACCAATTCCAATCCTCATGCTTAAACCTAACCAATCCAACCAACGAAGGAAGCGAGTACTAGCCAATCATAAGCACAGTAGGGCGGGTCATGACTTCGCCATCCTAGGGAAAAGAAAATTGGCGACCCGGATGCTAACCGGGCGGACACGCCGCACCACCGCTTCTGTCGTGTAACCGACATGCAACTGATTTCTGGAGGCTTCGCAGCGGCTCCGTGATGATTTAACGACAGAGAGAGAGGGGAGAGAAAACACCCGATGAATTGAGGCTTAACTAAGGTGAGGTTTTCGGAAAGTGTCGTTTCTTTTTTACGTTAAATAAAAAACGGTTAGCGGAGTTTGTCACCGTGAGATTTTCACAGCGATGATGTGATTGAAGGAAGCAAGTAACCGTTACAGAGACGAACTAAACAAGGATAAAAAAGCGCCATTAAATGCCTTTTACTCTCTGTAGACTCTCTGTATCGCTGTTAAAGAAAGATTTCCCGGTTTTATAACGTGTACCAGTGTCAGGATGATCCAGCAGGCGAGCTCTGAGGCTAGTCGGCTAACGCTAGCTGCAGTTAGCCGCAGTCAGCTATTCTGCTGGCGGAGCGAAGTTGTTAGCTCGCTGGGTCAACTTTCTGAGGAGTGGCCCGGCCAGCAGCTCGCATCTTCAGCCTCAAAAAACAGCTCGTTTATTGTAGACATCCAACCCCTAAAATGACCCGTGTACCTGTTTAATTAGTGGTGTTTAATTAACAACGCGACATCGTGGCCAAAATTGTTGACGCTGTGTTGCATCATGTGAGCTGTCAGGTTGTATTGTTCATCCTCTGTAAATACAGTCTGTGCTGGAAAGTAACTGAGTACATTTACTCAAGTACTGCACTTAAGTACAATATTGAAGTACTTGTACTCAGTAGGTGATTTGTTCATTTCTAACAGGGGTGATGGCCCAGTGTGACTGCAGGATTATCATACAGGCCCAGCCACATATTTTATATTATAGTTGGTAATTTAATTTAGATTTTATAGGACTGCTTTTACGCTGAATACATATTTTGTGTAGGCCTAGTCTTTTGCTGGATGTGGACATTAAGTGCTTTAATAAAGCATATTATTCATAGCACACCGTAGTCTTATAAACTTTACCTGTAATTATGTAACTGTAATCTAATTGGTTAATGTTCTCAGTCACATGACCTGCTCCACTCCCAGGTGACATCAAACATCAATAGTATAAACTATATATGTAGTCATGTCTCCCCTAAAATATTTAGTTAGAGAGGTGGCTTAGTCTGGGGTGTATATTCAGCAGCACAAACGCTACTGAATGATTATAGAAATATTATAAGAAAATTATAGGAATACTACAGGCAGCAGTGTGTCTATGATCCTCTCGCTCTTCCACGACTACACGTTGCTACTTGTCACTTTACAATAATGTGTATAAATATAGAATTGAGCATTTATAGTATACACAGTGCATTCAGACCAAACTCCTTCCGTTTAAGAATTGTGGAGGCCATCGTGCTCTTGGGAACCTTCAATGCAGCAGACTTTTTTTTTTTCTAGCCTTCCCCAGATCTTTGCCTCAACACAATCCTGTCTCTGAGCTCTGCAGGCAGTTCCTTCCACCTCATGGTTTGGTTTCTGCTCTGATATACATTGTCAGCTGTGAGACCTTATATAGACCGTTGTGCGCCTTTCCAGATCATGTCCAATCAATTGAATTTATGTTCACAGCTATATAGTTAACTTCATACACTCTGCTCGCCAGCCTCACTGTCTCACACACACACACACACACACTCTCTCTCTCTCTCTCTCTCTCTCTCTCTCTCTCTCTCTCTCTTTCTCTTTCAACCCCCTCAGCGATAGCACTGGTTAGGAAAAACCGTTGATCGTCCCTTCAATCGCCGATATACGATCCGATCACCAATCAGCACCAGCCCTGTATTGAGTGTAGATTGATGATGGAACATAACAAAAAAGTGAAAAATGTGAAGGGTTTAGAGTACTTTCTGAATGCACTGTAGTTTAGAGATTATTATAAATCCAAGACGAAACTGACAGATGGGCGGGACTGAAGGAAAAAGGCGCAATTACAAATCCTTCTGCTACTTCAGCACCACAGACAGCGCCATGGATTTATCAATACACAGCTCAGTCAGGCTGCTGATATTTCAGAGTCGGGGTCATAGGTTCTAACTTAAACAAACCTCAGTGAGATAAAGGATCAATGAGTCAGGCAGACCAGGCTAACCCCTGCACTCTCTCTGCTACTAGTGGGTTGAGAGGGGGGAGGCATTTTGGTAATTTTGCTAACAAGGGGGACCCCCCTTCATCCCCGTCAAATCACCTACTGTTTGTACTTTACTTGAGTATTTCCATGTGATGCTACTTTCTACATTTCAGAGGGAAATATTGTACTTTCTACTCCACTACATTTATTTGACAGCTTTAGTTACTTTTCAGATGAAGATTTGACACAATGGATAATATAACAAGCTTTTAAAATACAACACATTGTTAAAGATGAAACCAGTGGTTTCCAACCTTTTTTGGCTTTTGACGTCTTACAAAAAGCAGTGTGTAGTCGGGGTCACATTTCACATGTCTATGAGTTGTTAACAGCTCCACCAAATAGTGACTTTTCCCTAATGTAGTGGAAGTATAAAGTAGCAACAAAAGGAAATAATCAAGTAAAGTACAAGTACCTCAAAACTGTACTTACTTGGTTACTTTCCGCCACTGCTGATGCATAAAGATTAATAATGTACTTAATATTTAGCTAATATATCAGTTACAATGGTGGATTTATTGCTCAACAAGTTCTTCTTATAATACTTTAAGAAAATGTAGTTTTACTTTTACTCAAGTAGGATTTTAGATACAGGACTTTTACCTATAATGGAGTATCTTTACATTGAGGAATTACTCCTTCTACTTTCTTCCACCACAGTTGAAAGTGTTTCCTCACGTTTTCCTTCCTTCATGCTTTGATTTTCCAGATGAAAGGAATCTGCCTGACAGCAGCAGAGAGGAGTGAACCTGCCTTGGAGGAAAGCTAACCCACGAATGGCCTGCCAGTCTGTCGCTGCAATCATGGACGAGCAGGCCCTGCTGGGGCTCAACCCGAACGCCGACGCCGGCTACAGGCAGAGGGTAAGAAGCTCCGAGTTTCAGAACATTTCACCCACAAATGTTATTTATTATGGAAGAAGTGAAAGCAGCTTTAATAGATATTTGTATGTAATGCGTTGGTTGTGGCTCGTAGTGATGAACCTACAGAGAATTATCAGAGACTCTGCAGCTCCTCTCGGCTTTACGGAGCTTTATAGTGAGTTTCAGCTCATTGTTTATCTGTCCGGCTGCAACTTTACTGTTCTGGTTCACTCTCAGCGTTCCCATAGCCTCGTTTTCACACGTACACTACCTGCTCAGCACCGAACAGACACAGTTAGCTGTAGACTAGCTGGTGAACATATAGTGGAACATCGGAAAACGAAAACACGTCGGCAGTTTTTATACATTGAGGAGGACGTAGAGGCGCTGGGGGTTTTTTGTCAGTAGAAACAAGACAAACAGAGTCGACACAGGTGGATCAGTTGAAATCTGACTTCCTGCTGACATCATCACCAGTAAATAGGTCAGTTACACAATCAAAACACCAACTAAATCAGCCACACAGGCACTAAACACACACACATCCCACCTCCATATTTCAGTTTTTATTCATGTCGGCTCCTTGGATGAAATTATTCATATCCATATCTATTATTTTCATAATTTATATATTGAAATATCTTGATAATCCAGTGAATGGTGTGGCATACAGTGTGTTGGAGTGCCTCCTTTTCTGTTCATTCAATCCAGAATCGATATTCCCAAAGATTCTCACCCTTATCTGAGACATTTAAACAAGCTAATATTTCTATTAAAATGACTAAAACGATTATTTAATCAAAAATAAACTAATTTATTATCTGTTGACTAATCGTTGCAGCTCTAGAGAATACTCTTTTTACTTCATATCACTTTTTTCCCAACTCAGCTGTGTCACCACTCCTGCGTCAAATGCCAGATATCATGAAAGTATTGTGTCTTGTCATGTGTGTCTTCAGGCCATGGCATACTTTGAGCAGCTGAAGGAGTCTCAGGATGCCTGGGAGGTGTGTGCAGAGGCCCTCGCTAAAGGGATTTACAAGTGAGTTTCAGCTCAAACTAAACCACCTGCCCAGATAACAAGTTAGCTTCTTTTTTTTTTTTATGGATCGTGTTTCAGGTGTGTTTAAACATATTTTATTGTTTCAGTGACGACCATGTGAAGTTCTTCTGCTTCCAAGTTTTGGAACATCAGATCAAGTTCAGGTGAGGAGGATGAACCCAGTGCGGTATCTTCTCTGTAGGAACGATTGTTTTATCCGACTGAACTGACAGGTGTACTGTTGGTTGTGTTGCAGACACGCTGGTCTGAGTGGCGCTCAACAGCAGCTCATCAGAGAGACTCTGATGAAGTGGCTCCAGTGTCAGGTACAGCATTTCATCATATGTCGCAGAAAACATGTAAAACACAAGTATTGTCCTTTTTAAATCATCTTTATCAGCTGAGAAACACTCTGGAGGTTAACTGAGCAACTTTGACACAACGATACACCATAAACACACATGAAAATAAAGTCATATATAACCTGTGGAGGTTGGGGGTGGGGGGGTTGTTATTAATAAGGGGTTTTAGACAAGAGGAGACGTCTGCAGATAAAAATCTCCTGAATGATGAACACTGAAGTAATCCCAACCAGGAGAAGCTGCTTGTTTAACAATGAAGACAACAACTCCCATGATCCCTTGCTACTTCACAACGTCATCAATGGAGGCTCAAAATTAAAAGGAAATCTCAAAAAATTCAGTTGCATTTTAGTGGGTTAAACTATTAAAGGGTTAAAAAAATCCAAAAACTAAATAATGGGCTAAATTAAAGAAGAAATTAGATAAGAACGATGAATTATGAGTTTTAACTGAGACTGTTGATGTTTTCTTCCGTCTGTGCAGCTGATAAATGCTCAGCCTGAGAAGCCCTTCATCAGGAACAAAGCAGCTCAAGTGTTTGCCCTGACCTTCGTCATGGAGTACCTCACTCTGTGGCCCAAGTTCTTCTTCGACATCCTGTCTCTGGTGGGTCTGAACCCTCACGGCGTGGATGTCTACCTGAGGACGCTCATGGCCATCGACGCCGAGGTGGTGGACCGAGACATCCTGCACGCACCCGAGGCAAGATCACGCTTTCTAATGACGGGGGTCCCATCAGCAGAGTTAAAATAAAGCTGGAAATGTGTGATTATCAGCAGACGTTGGGGGATTATTGCATGTTTATGCTTCCTTCCCTCAGAATTAAAATCTGATGTATGTGTGAAGTGAGTTTGTACTTTTAGCTGACGGACTCATCTTCTGGTTTCCTTCCTCACTTCAGGAGACGCGCAGGAACACTTTAATCAAAGACACCATGCGGGAGCAGTGCATCCCAAACCTGGTGGAGTCCTGGTTCCAGATCCTGCAGACGTACCAGCAGTCCCACCCAGAGCTCACCTGTCAGTGTCTGGAGGTGGTGGGAGCCTACGTGTCCTGGATCGACCTCAACCTCATCGCCAACGACCGGTCAGTCTCTCGCTCTTCACAAACACACAAAAGAGAGACTTTAAAGCCCCTGGAAAGGCAAATCCATGATTTGCTATTAATCATGTAATTTGGGATCTAATGTGCATATAGTAAACACCTAAAAACTATGAGAACATAGCCTTTGACATAGTCTATGTAATTCTTTAGAAAGTTTCTCTCCCTTCCCTTGTTACTGGGTTGCAGTTAGGCGGGGCTAAACTAGGGAATTTATTACGTAATAAATACCTGCGCAATCATATTTAGGAGAAAGATGATTGACGTGGCTCTCCAGCAAAGCTGACTTTACAACACTTACTCTCATCTCCCTCATGATAAAACAATGCAGTGCACTTTTCTTTGCTTTTAGCTAGAATGAGAATTCAAATTAGCCTGATATGGTTTGAAAGTTACTGTGTTAAGCTAACTAGCAGACTTGGGTACACCATCCAAATCTGTATTAATCACTGAGTGGATAAGTAGCTCAAAAGTGTAGCATAGCAATGCTAATGCTAACCGTTTCATGTAAGTGAATGAAAGATGCTAAAACACTTAGCTTCTTAGTCTGGGAGGTATAGTTCAATAAAAACAGATATGTGTGGTCTACTCTAGTCTGCTAGTTAGCCGATGAGTCAAGATAACTAGTAGACCACTGGGGTAGTTGATAATAAGCTCAAAAGTTTTGAATAGAAAAGCTAATGCTAACCGTTTCATGTAAGTGAATGGAAGATGCTAAAACGATTAGCATCATACTCCAGGAGGTATAGTTCAATAAAAACACAGTTTCAGATGGTCTAACCTAGTTTGTTAGTTAGTGGATTAGTCAAACTTTCGACCAAGTAGGGTCCATTCGATAGATTTGGTAGCTACTAGCAAACGTTCAAGCTATGCTAACCATTTCATGTATGTGAATAGAGGATGCTAAAATGATTAGCATCATACTCTGGGAGGTATAGTTAAATAAAAACACAGATTTGGCTGGTCTAACCTGTTTTGCTAGTTAGTTGATTAGTCAAGTTTTTAACCAAGTAGGGTCCATTTGATAGATTTGGTATTTTATTCCATATCAGCAAAACGTTTTAGTGAATGAATAGAAAATAAAACAGTACTTGAGCTGAAAGTGAGCTGTCAATCAAACGTGATCTGGACACGCCCACACAGTCCTGAAAAATGCTTTGAGCAGCCAAATGAGCTGTTTGAGCTCAGTTTTCTAATAGTTATGAATGTTTATTTTCATTCAGATTGTTGTGGATGCTTAATGAGACACTCAACTTTGATATCATATATGCATTTTTTTATAATTTCAAGCCATGTTTCCAGAGGCTTTAACAAACAGAACCAGCCAGAGAAAAGAGCAGTTTTCTGATGTATCACACGCTTCACGGTTTCAGGTTTGTGAACCTGCTGCTGAGTCAGATGTCGGTGGAGGAGCTCAGAGAGGAGGCCTGCGACTGCCTGTTTGAAATCGTCAACAAAGGAATGGACCCCGTCGATAAAACCAAGCTGGTGGAGTCTCTGTGCCAAGTGCTGCAGTCCGCTGGATTCTTCAACGTGGATCAGGTGAGAGTCCACCTGCCAGAGCTCTGCTTCGGGTTTTAACGATCTGCAGTGACGTGAGAGGTTCATTTTGGAGCAATGAACATGTCTGGTGACATAAGCAGAGTTTCCATGACGATAAAAAGCTGTAAAAAGTCATTCTTAAAGGAAAATTCTGGTTTATCGCAACTTCCGTCCATCATTTCATCAGTTAGCGCTGTAGACAAGACAGTCGAGTTCAGGTCTAAGCAGCTCTGAGTCACTGAGGTAAGACAAGGAAGCAGACAGTCCAAACATGACCTTTAATATTAACCATAATTATTCATCCAAACCCTGAAATAGCTGAAAAAAATGTAAAATAGTTGAGATGCATGTTTTCACTATGTAACTGGTAGCACTCTACTTTAATCCTCCCATATTTAGCATTTATTTAACATTCATGAGCATCATATAACCAGTTAATAAAAGGTTTATAACTCGCTGTAATGCAGCTGTTAGCAGATATAAGTGTTTACTGTAATTCCTCCTGTGGACACCCAGATGTGTTTGCTGCTGTATGAACAGATAATGACTATATAGTAAAACGCAGCTGTAATAATATAAGATTTCTTCACAGGACAAGTTATAACTGTCCATATATCTGCTTATAACTACATGATAGTGTGTTTTAAACATCATTTAATTGCTAATATGGATACCTGTCCTTTTTGTGTGTGATTGTTAAAATCCAGTTAGTACATGTTGCATATTTTTAGTTTTGATTGGTAGTAAAGAAGCAGACAGGAAACGAAGGGCAGAGAGAGGTTTAGATTTTTAATTAGTAATAAATTCCATCAGAGGGTATTAAAATGTCTTAGAAAGTGTGTGAAGAGAAAACAGTCGATGGTGGTTGGTTTGGTCTTTGCAGTTCAGTGCAGATATGAGAGAAAAGAGGACCAGGTTTACTTCAGAGCCACATGTTTATATTCACACCCAGAGGCTTTTCCTGCTTCCTGGATGGCAGAAGTTTTTATTTCTCTCTTCCTGTCTCGTCAGGAGGAGGACGTGGACTTCCTGGCCAAGTTCTCGCGGCTGGTGAACGGGATGGGACAGAGTCTGGTGCTGAGCTGGACCAAGCTGGCCAAGTCCGGCAACGTGAAGGAGGCGGCCGAGACGCTGCAGGCCATGGAGGCCAAAGTGCCGCTGCTGCTGCAGCTGCTGGTGCACGAGGACGACGACATCTCCGCCAACATCGTCGGCTTCTGCTACGAATACCTGCACGTCCTCAAACAGGTGAGTCCTGAAGCGTCAACTGGACCAATGTAGGGCTGCAAATAATGATTATAATAATGATTATTTTCATGCTCAATTAATCTACCGAATATTGTCACGGTTAATCAATTAATTGTTTAATCTGTATAAGATGATGTCTTCAGATGTCTTATTATGTCCGAAAAACAGCTGAAAACCCAAAAATATTCAAGTTACAAGTATATAAAACACAGAAAAGCAACTAATTTTTGCATTTCAGAAGCTGTTGCCAGCAAGCGTTTGGTATTTTTATTTTAAAATGACTAAAACCAGTTATCAATGATCAGAATAGCTACCAATAAAGGTTTGGGTCGATCGGCTAATCGACGCGGCTCTAGACGAGTCAGGAGGAATTAAAAGCTTCTTCTTGGTGGGAAGTCCTGGAATATAGTTGTCAGGAAATATTGATTGTAGAGCTTCTACGATTCATTCATCTTAATCAATTAATCAATAGATATTCAGTTGAGAAGCCTTATTGATAACGGAGCCAACTATTATATTAATATTTTCTAATATTCTCTAATTTCAGCCACTCAGTTGTGAGAGTTTGCTTTCTTAGCCTTATATGATGTTAAACTAAATATCTTCAGTTGCAATTACAAGAACCATTTAGTAGCTTTTCTGGAGCTTTCAGTCATATCGCACAATCATATAAATATTATGTTATAAGTATTAGAAATAAATATGTTGAAGTTTTGGACATAAAAGCAATTAAATAACTTTGGTCTTTCTGGTATTTTAGACCATTTAAATAATAAATAATTGCCTTAATCACTTTATAGGAATTTAGTAGAATATATAAAATTACTTTGACATGTTGCATTTGTTAGTGATTTTTTTTACATATTGGAAATGGTGTAAAATTTGTGCCGCTACTCAAATGAATGTTGTGAGTTTTCTGTGAGTTGAATTTGAACTTGTTGTTTTAGTTTAGGAAACACTTTTACGATATGTATTTTGTTTTTTGTAGCTTCCTCAGCTGACAGACCAGCAGAAAACAAACATAGAGGTGAGTGTTTGATTGCGATGACGCTGTTAGTTGTAGCTTTATATTTTCAAGATAAAATATTAACACTTTGCATTTTCACTGCAGGCAATCATGCTCGCCGTCATGAAGAAACTGACATACGACGACGAGTACAACTTTGAAAACGAGGTATTTTTTCATTATTCGGTGCTGACTTTTAGCCGTTAGACACGGTGAACGTTAAACAGTAACGCACCTTCTGGTTTCGTCGGTCAGGGTGAGGACGAGGCGATGTTCGTGGAGTACAGGAAGCAGCTGAAGATGCTGTTGGACCGTCTGGCTCAGGTGTCTCCAGAGCTGCTGCTGGAGGCCGTACGCCGAGTCTTCACCAACACCATGCAGTAAGAGCCTGAATTTACTTATGTAGAGAGAAAAAAAAAACGATTTGTGACAGTGCCACCAACTGTTGGATCACCAGATTTGAACAATGTAATCCTGAGATAAAGTAAAAAGGTGTTAGAGCACCATTCATGTAGAGTCCGTCCAGCTTTTGTGGATTGCATTAATAAATTACTGTTGGCTTCTCACTTGCAAAGCTTTTATTGCTCTTACAGTAACGTAGCTGGTTCACTGTCTCTCCTCTGCTCCGCTGTGTTGCACACACACGGGAGGCCGAGCCCCGCCCTCGCTGAAACACACAGAGCAGAGGAAATGACACAATAGAGGGGTTACTCATAGTATTTACCTAATTTATGTGCACTCGCTTCATTTCAGAGAGTCTCTACTGCGTTTTATTGTCATTTATGGTCATGCTGCTTCTCTCCTCTGCTCTGTGATGCGACACAGCGGAGCAGAGGAGAGACAGTGAACCAGGCGAAGCACTCAAGTTGACAACTACACTTGTTATGTTACTGTAAATACAATAAAAGCTTTGCAAGTAAAAAGCCAAGAAGAGTCATTTAATCCATGCGACAGATGGACAGACGATGGGGGGGGTATAATATGTATCCAGTGTTTTCCCTATATTCATTTTGAATATGAGCACCGCTGCTAAAATTTCAGACGATCATTAATGTCAACGTGCTACTGATGATTTTCACTCGGCAGAAACGTGACGTGAGCGCGAGCGGAGCAGACGAAAAGTTTAGCAGTAAGTTGTCGATCTGGCAGTAAATGTAGAGTACAGACTACAGATTGTCAGTTAATAAATGCTGCAGCTCCTCGAGACAAAGAAAATACTCATCTATCGAAGGGGGTTAGCCCCGACGTTAGCAACAACGCGTTAGCTTAACTTGACCAGGCTCACTTAAGGTGGACTGACTTTTAAAGTGGACCGGCAATTCTCATTTTAGTGTCAATGTCAGCCGCTGAGAACAGAGAAATGTCTGGTGAGTCTCTTTCTTGAGTCCTCCCTCCCTCCCTCCCTCCCTCGCCGCCGCCACCGCCGCTCCAAGGCAGTCAACCTATGGGAAACACTGGTATCATTATCAGGATATGAGCCCTAATCATGCACATTTCACATTAACACCATTATTAACTAAAAGAAGCTAAAACACACAGTAACACCTTATTTTAAGTCTCTATATTTGACATTTAGAAACAGCATATAAACAGTTAATACACTATAACGATATAAGTGTTTATTAATGTGTTAGTCAACAACTATAACTCCTCCTGTGCTGCTGTATAAACAGATAATGAATGTAATAATGTAAATTGTCGTCATATTATAGTTGTAATTAATGACAAATTCTGTACATATGTTCATATATCTGCTCATAACTACATTATATTTAATATATATTTACTGAATGTTAATATAATGCTTATGGATGTTAAATAGGAGGACTTCAGGTAAAGTGTTACCAAATAAATAAATAATAACAGTAACAATCACACCAATGAAAATCTGCATGGAGGTCTGAACCAGCAGGCGTCAGTAGTCGAGTCTACAGGTTTTTACTCCAGTCAAACAATAAATAAGTTTATCTTGTATTTGTGTTTTGTTTTGTTTTTTTTCAGGAACTGGCAGACGGCTCCGTTCATGGAGGTGGAGGTGGCCATCAGGCTGCTGTACATGCTGGGCGAGGCCCTGCCGGCGTCTCACGGCGCTCATTTCTCTGGAGACACGGCGAAGACGAGCGCTCTGCAGGACATGATGAGGACGGTCAGTCACATGATTCCACTCTGATATGTATAGTTCAGTTATCTGCTCGCACGTCGCTCGTAGATCGACGGTACGGACACCTGAACGTTACTTTATTTCCATCCTCAGCTGGTGTCCTGCAGCGTCAGCAGCTACCAGCACAGCTCGGTGTCTCTGGAGTTCTTTGAAACGGTTGTTCGATACGATAAATTCTTCATCGTGGAGCCTCAGCACATTCCAAATGTTTTGGTGAGTAACTTTTTTTTTTTTTTTGCAGATTATAAGAAAATCTACACTCTGAAATACATTTTTAGATAACTCCTGTGTGACTGAAGATGTGTTAAAATGTGTTGCGTTCACTGTCAGATGGCATTTCTGGACCAAAGAGGACTGAGACACAACAGCCCAAAGGTCCGCAGCAGAGTGGCCTACCTCTTCTCCAGATTCATCAAGACTCTGCAGTGAGTCCACTAGAGTACATTACAGTCCTGCACTAAACTCAGACGTGTTTATTCAACTTAATGATATTTTAATGAGTCTTGAGATAATAACTTCAGAGCAAAGATATTAACTTTGTGTCACATTTTAATTTGAATAAAATATGTTGGCACAAGATTGTATCTAGATGTCCTGATAACATTATAACTTGAATAAAATGACACAAGATAATAACTTGTTATATTGATAATAAGATATTGATCTTGTGCAAACTAAATTAGAACTTGATATCTTTGTAAACACGATGACAAATAGGACGTCCTGTGTGATAAACATGATGTTCTTTGTGTTGTGAGTTGTTGTTGTTGACGCTCTTGTTTTTGACAGTAAACACATGAATGCCTTCACTGAGGACATCCTGACCAGGATCCAGGACCTGCTGGAACTCACTCCTCCTGTAAGGATCAATATCTGATCAATCACTCATATCGTTCTTATACCCAGAAACTCTCAGCTGCCCAAAGTTAACTGTTGACCCAGATTTTTGCAATTAAAGAAATGTGACATTAAAATCAAGATTAATTCCAGTAGAAAACAATACAATCTGTTTTGAATTGTCGTCTCTCCAGGAAAACGGCTTCCCGGCTCTCCTGACCAGCGACGACCAGCTCTTCATGTTCGAGGCGGCAGGCGTGCTGATAGTGAACGGCGAGAGTCCCGCGGAGAGGAAACAGGCGCTGATGAGGAGCCTTCTGACGCCGCTGATCGACGCCTTCCGCCTGCTGCTCGCCAAACTGCCGCAGGAGACGGAGGAGGAGAGACAGGCCGCCCTCGCCGACTGTCTGAGCCACGCCGTCGGCTTCGCCAGGTGAGGATCCAGACGGGAGGTTTCGGGAACAGCGACACAAGACGTTCAGACATGTTACTTAAAAGCTTCAGAAACAAGTAAAGCTGCAAGCAGCGTCGGTCGGGACCTCGCACTCATTTTGCTTTTTAAAAATGAGGGATATTTATAACAAGTGTGGTGTGCTTTTATTTTGAAAGATTGATTGACAGGATGAGAATTTTCTGCAGGGTGAGACATGTCTGTCTTGCTCACACCTGTGTGTAAAACAAATTAATTTCCTAATTTTCATCAAGTCTAAAATTTGGTGAGTTTTTGAGCATGTTTAGGGGGTCAAATTAAGGGTTTAAGTGGCGTAATAATAAAGAAACAAACACACGAAAAACAACAGGGTAAAACAATAGGTTTTGGGCTCAGTCCCTAAAAAATAATAATTTGATAGAAGTATAACACAAATGATCAGAGATTCAATCATTTCTTCTTCTCTGCAGTCGGACCAGCAAAGCTTTCAGCAACAAGCAGACGGTGAAGCAGTGCGGCTGTACGGAGGTCTACAGAGACTGTCTGCAGACCTTCCTGCCTGCGCTGAGCTGCCCCGTCCAGCGGGGGGTGCTGCGCAGCTCCGTGCGCTCCTTCCTGCACCGGATGATCATCTGCATGGAGGAAGAGGTGCTGCCCTTCATCCCCGCAGCCTCCGAACACATGCTGAAGGACTGCGAGGCCAAAGACCTGCAGGAGTTCATCCCGCTCATCAGCCAGATCACCGCCAAGTTCAAGGTACGCTGAGAAAATCTGACACCTATCGTTTTCAAACTGATATTAATCAATTAATAATAATCAATAATAATGAACTTTACTTATGCAGCACTTCAGAACAAAGTCACAACGTTCTTTACATGGTTGACAACATTTAGACAATTAAAATAAAACTATATATGAGAGAAAAGGTGACAAAAGATCATAGAATAAATAAATATATATGACAGATACATCTTGGAAATAAAAGCTGATTAATGAATTAATTAATGCTATTAATAAAGATCAGAGTAGATTTTAAACCAGCTGTAAGACGTCGTCATAAACGACCACAGTGAGGTAACTCTTCTCTCTTGTTGCCACGGCAGCGGCAGGTGTCTCCATTCCTGCAGCAGGTCTTCATGCCGCTCGTGGCCGCCATCTTCGAGGTGTTGGCGCGGCCGGCGGAGGACAACGACCAGGCGGCCGCCCTGGAGAAACAGATGCTGAGGAGGAGCTACTTCAGCTTCATCCAGACCATCACAGGAAGTGGCATGAACGAGGTGATGGCCAATCAGGGTGAGCGGAGAGCAGAGGCGGGTCTTAAAGGGGAAACATCAGAGTGACGTTTACAAGTCTGTTCAGACTCCGTTCGTCTCCCTGCATCTCTGACATTTTGAGTTAAATAAATACACACTGATGACTGAGCGTGATGCTAGTCCATGCCGGCGTCAAGATGTTGTTGTCATAGAAACAAGACCCATGTGCAGCGCTTCATCCCAGCACTTTTCTGCCAGCCTTAATTGTTTTTTTTTTTCCTTGCGTTCAGGAGCGGAGAACATCGAGCGAGTTGTTTTCACCATCATCCAGGGAGCCGTGGACTTCCCCGATCCCATCGCTCAGAAAACCTGCTTCATCATCCTCTCCAAACTCGTGGAACTGTGGGGTCAGAAAATCTAGAAAAACATGAAACTTACTTTTTTTTGTTGTTGTTGTTTTTGTTTTTGTTTTTTTTCTGTTTCTGATGACGTTCTGATCAAACCCGCAGGAGGTAAAGACGGCATGGTGGGTTTCCCCGACTTCATCTACAAACACATCGTCCCCGCATGTTTCCTGGCTCCTCTCAAACCGACCTTTGACCTCTCAGATGCTCAGACAGTCCTGGTGAGTTTCTGTGTGCCGGCGTCCGACCTAGAAACACGCGGCTTTATCAGCTTCACAGCATTCAGTATGAACGTTGTTTGTTTTTCCAGACGCTGTCAGAGTGTGCCGTCACGCTGAAAATGATTCATCTCAAAAGGGTAAAAACAGTTTTACTAATTCACTAACTTTCTATTCTTTAAGTTTTAAAAACTGTATTTTAACACATGGATGAATTTTCTCCTTTTTAGGGGCTGGAGTTTATTCAGTTCTTACAGCAGGAGTATCTGCCCTCACTTCAGGTGTCGCCAGAAATCTCTCAGGTAAGTCGGTCAGTTCTGCAGGAAAAAGGGGAGATGCTACCCAGTTGCTTTATGGGAAATGTAGGATCCTGAAAGTCAGCATATCCTGATTTCAGATGTGAATCTATCGGCTAAATTCTAAAACAGTTTTTTTTTAGCGAGAACGACATGCGTCCATTGTCGTCGTGTTTCTTCTTCTTCTTCTTCTTCCAATGAAAAGCTGCACTGCTGTCACCATCTGTTCTGTCAGCGTTGTAACAGCGTTTCTTCAAAGCTCAGTTTTCCCTGTAGACATGACAACATCAAGCGTTTTCACATTTACAAACTCTGGAGGAGGTTTTTGGAAAAGCTTCATTTCTGGGGCAGAAAAAGGGCTTACCCCTAAATTCCACCGGGCGCGTGTGCGCCGCGTTCCAGCTCAGACGCGGCTGCTGGAGCTGATCGCGGCCGCTCTAGTCAATGTATCCGATTCCACCAGGCGCACCGCGGCGCGTTTCAGAAGCGTCTCCCCGCTCCGCTGCACTAAAGATAGGCGCCTCGTCTATTTTTTACGGAGGCCGCGTCAAGCAGCACAGAGCAGATGGAGCTGGGCAGGAAGTCAGACACAGAAACAGCATTGAGCATCCGGTCGATTTTCAAAATAAAACACCCCGTGCAGACTCCTGGTCATATATCAACAATAAACGCAATTAAAACCGATGATTAAAGAAACCATTAACTACGTAGCCTAATTAACCATAGCAGAAGCACAAAAATCAAGGAAAATGACCAAATCAACGAAAGCTGAGCAAGTTAACACAATTGGACAGTTTAGTTGCCCTGCTACTGCAGTAATTACGGTAGCCTTAAGGGACTTTATCAGCTTTGACTAGGCTGCTGTAATTACTGTAGTAGGAGTGCAACTGACTTTAAACGGCGGAAGGCTTCCCCGCAGTGAAGACGCTCCGCTTCTGACGCGCTCCGGGTGGAATAGGGCGCCGTGCAGAGGACGGAGCAAAACCGCATCGGAGCCGGAACGCGGCGAACACGCGCCCGGTGGAATCCCGGTGTTAGTGTGGACGAGGTCTTCAGGGGTATCATCATCATCATCACTGCCTGCTGTGCTGAGTGTGCTGCTTCCTTGAGCCTAGATGCCAAATATCAACACACTCACACAACGTACATATTCTACTCTGACGGACAACTCGCTCTCTGTGAATTCATCTTTAAATTTAATATTTTACATAAAATAAATCCGTAGTTTCGGTTCTTATCGCCCCCTCCGCTCAAAAAACAACAACAAATATTTTTCTACTTCTTCACTTTGCTTCTGTGCAGAGTTTGTTTTCACATTCATCTGCTGAAGAAGGAAACTTTTAACACGTATATACGAGCATGATTCATGACATCACAACCAGCTTTGAGCCAATCGTGGTCCAGTATGCGACCTTACACAAGTGTGATGTGGAAACTTGAAGCCTCCAGTGAACAAACACTGAGACTGAACTTTACAGTGAAGGAGGAAACATCTGGTGTCCAGCAGGAAAACTTTAGACATCAACAATATTTACAGATTCAGAGATTCTGGTTTTTTACATGAAGGAGGAAATGATGGTTTAAGAATTAAAGTATTATTATTGAAAGCAGAGTATTTCTTTTAAGTCTTAAAACATTAAATATTACCTTTATTCAGGTGTTTTTCACCCAGTTTTCATGTGTTTTTCTTTCTAACAGGAGCTGTGTCAAGTCATCCAGCAGCCAGACATCAAAGTCCTGAAAACTTACATTAAGGTTTGAGTTGTTTTTTTTTATTATAATCGATGAGATTGGCTGGTTGTCAGTTTATTTGATCAGTTGATGGATCACCTGACGATTCTCCTTCACTCCTCTCCGTGCAGGCGTTCTTCCAGCGAGCAAAGCTGTAGGGAATAAAACTGGAAGTTCACTGGGACTGAAAGGACATTTCACAGGAAGTGGTCGGTCGTACACGCCACTTACAACGACAACAAAAAAATGGAACTTAGCATAGGAGCTGCTTTTGCACTTAAAAAGTAAATGCATAACAAAGCCCAGTCTGTCTAAGTCGGGTAAATGGACAGAAGGTCGGTGGACGGATAAATCCCTCCTGACTGCCGACGAGACGAGCTGTCCACGTGGACTCAGAGACAGAAAGAAGCTCGACTGCTGATCAGAAACAGGGAGAACTTTCTACGGAGTCGTGTGGAAAGGGCTTTTTAGAAGTAAACAGATCTGTGGGAGAGAGGACACTACCTGTCTGGAAAACATTTGGTAATTATCCTTCAACGATCCGAACACTTCCCTGTTAGGATTTGTGAAATGATA
This sequence comes from Thunnus thynnus, assembly GCF_963924715.1. Lineage (NCBI taxonomy): Eukaryota > Metazoa > Chordata > Actinopteri > Scombriformes > Scombridae > Thunnus > Thunnus thynnus. The sequence goes on along the minus strand of NC_089539.1, from coordinate 25,016,378 downwards.
GCTTTACTCTAGTCAGACCTCGACGTTAGAAACCACATTTCAGAACATGCTAGATTTGATTTTTTTCAGATGTCATTTGCTGCCACAGATTTTGGACAAAAAAAATAAGGGCTGAATTGTATTATTTTTATTTAAATGTGGCATTGATTTTTTCTTTTTCTATGTGTTGAGGATTGGATGGTTGATTTTTAAGTTTGAAGTGAAACATTAAGTGCTTACAGCCCGGCTCGATGTGCATTTGCCTTCAAGGTTTTTCGGACTTTTATTTTCCTCAATTCTCAATTCAGAAGCAAATATTATCTGTATTATCTCAACAGCTCTTTTTATTTGTTACATAATTGGATGTAGATACTCAGTTCAGAGCAACATCATTCCCCTGTGGTGTTTTTTGTGATAAAAAAAATTTAAGAAACAATCCTCATGGAATATTTCTGTTTCCTGGAAAAATAACTGATGCTTTGGGCTGTCTTAATTTCTTCTTCTTTTTTTTTTTTAAATAGATGTTTGGCATTTTTTTGCCTTTATTGATAGAGAGGAGTCAGACAGGAAACATGGGGAGAGAGAGACGTGTATGACATGCAACAGAGGTCACTGGCTGGAATCGAACCAGCAACATGGCGTGCACAGTAATCATTAGGCTACCGGAGCACTCCCGGGATGTCTTAATTTCAGATGGAAATGAATATAAAATGGAGGAACAAAGTGTAAATAAGAGAGTAAGATGTTAAAAAATGTAAATAAAGTTCCTAGGTTTAGTTTTTTTTTAATCTTCATTACCATCTGGAATCTATGGAAGACCATTTCTGTCATAAAAACGAATTAAAAGAACGAAAAGTTAAGACTAATAAAAATAAAAATACTCTCAAAAGTCAAAAGTTTGACTTGCTAATCATTTTGACTCAGTATTTATGACTTAGTATTGCATAAGTTCGACTTGATAAACTTACAAATTTCATAATTTCATAAAGTCAAGATTTTTTACAAGTTTCAATTGTTTCGTAATTTTGAACCAATAACTAACGAGTTTTTGTCATTAATATTGTTTAAATCATATTTTGACTCACTGTCACATAATTTTGATCTGGAAAATCTTGCAATTAAAGTTGCATTTGTAAAATTGTGACAAACTATCTCATGTGATCTCATAAATCTCATAATTCTGACTAAAAAGTCATAATTCTCAGTTAACTTCTATCATAATGGTGACATAAGTATGTTAGTTTATAATAATCTTAAAGATCATTTTAAATTATCATCTCATACTTTTGACTTTGTAAAAATGTAAATTCTACAAGTATGACATAATGAGTCAAATATTTGGCTTTCAGCATTTCGACCCTCCAAAAAGACCATGATTTGACATAAAAGTCATCATTTTAAGTTTTCATATTTCTGATTTAGTATCTCATAATTTTCCATTTTAAATCTCATAATTGTGACTTAAAATTGACATAATTTTGATTTGATATCATAAGTTTGGCTTACTTGGGCTATTTTTATTTTTGTCATTCCTTACTTTTAATCTTTTTTTTCTTTTTATGGCAGGATTGAGCTTCTGTATCAAACGCATAACTCATTCATAGGAATCATTCATGTACAGCTCATGTAAAAAATATGAATTTGCCCGTGTACAAAAGCAGCTCGGTGAATTTTATATTTGTGACAATTCAGGATGATCGACAAATTGATTATGCAACGCTTAACCGCGAGCAATACTGTGAAGGAGCTGTAAAACAGTTAAAAACTGTCCTAACGAAACCAATCAGTGCGAGACGATGAGATCCAACTGTGACAACTGACTGTAACGACATTTCTGCTGATGTAAAAAAGGCGAATCCACTTTTCAAACTGCTGTCGACTCTGTACTGATGCTTCTGTTCTTTAAAACTTTGGATATTGTGATTCCCCAGTTTGTGCTGTTTAACTGTACATGTCGGTCACAGAAATACCCCCCCACCACCCCACCCCCCCGTCATGTTCTGTTTCATCTGTTAAAATCAGTTTGTGATGTTCAGTGCAGTCCTTGTAATTTGACTTCTTACTGTAGCTCCAATACATTTTCCCTGAAACGCTGCCTTTTGAAAACCTCCAGAGAAAAGTGCCTGAAAGTGTTAAGTGTTCATACAGGCATATAAATAAAGCTAGTTTAAGATTAAATCTGGTGGTGTTCTATATTTTTCTTGTCAACACATCCCATAAAAGTCCAAAAACCAACGTGTTAGTTCACTTCTGACTTCCCTACGCACTGTGGCTCTCAGCTCCAAGCCCGTTCGTACTGAAGATGCCAATATTATCTTAACCTTAAAAACTGATCATAAACATATAGTTTCATTTATTTAAAAAAGGCCTCAGTAATTCCCTGAAACATAGGCCATTGTGGTTTTGAGCAAATGTTACTGAAGCAGGAGAAAATAGTGAATTTATGGGACTCACATTTGCATTTAAATAATACCCTTTTAGTAGTATAAGCTCGTTGTTGGCTTTGTTTTTTTGTGGGATTTGTTGACAAGAAGAAAAATAGAGAAAATCACCAGTCTCATCCTTTAATTAATAATAATAAACCATTTCATAAACTGAAACGTGAGGATTGAATTGGTTCTGTGTGCCTCCTCTACAATGAGTCAGCACCAATTTAAATTGACTTCAAAATCTGCCATTATTTTGATCCTTGAAATTTTTTTTTTTTACACGTACGCTAATTCAGTCTTAACTAGCTAATTTAACAATATCGCACCAAAACCTCTATCATCAGTCTATTTATGCAAATAGTCTCAAAATTTAGAGAAATTCTTGTTAGTCATCCGATGTTTCCGATGGATGTCAGGTAAATCTGTGTCCCCAGTACAGAGTTTGATCAAGGCTGTATTCAGCCTAGCTTAGCACAAAGACTGGAAGCAGGGGGAAACTGCTAGCCAAGCTAAAAAGTGACTTCTAACTCCAGCTAAAACCAGAATCTCTCCTTTTTACATCTGTTCAAAAAACTAAGATAAAAAGTAAATCGGACAAACTTGAAGTTGTCGGAAGGATTTTTTTAAGGAGTTAGGCTAGCAGTTTCCCTCTGCATCCAGTCTTTGTGCTAAGCTAGGCTAACCACGTCCTGATACAGTGGCAGTTAGCTTCAAACTACCATAACAGCTAGTTACAAACAGCTAGCATAATGTTGGACATGCTAACTGTTTGTAGCTACCACAACATCAACTAGCTATGGACACCTAGTGATTATGCTAGCCAGCTACGGGCTACACAAGCTAGCATTTTCCCCCTGCTTTCAGCCCTCATATTAAGCTAAGCTAAACATATCGTGGACCTAAATCTCTGTACTTAATGTTTAATAGGTTGTAAGAAGGTGTATTTTCCTGACTTTTATCACAGCATGCAGTTGTTGGTCGACAAATAGCTCCACTTCTAACTGCTCCTAAAACCACAATGTCTCATTTTTACATTCCTCTTTCTACACCTGTATGTAAAATGGACAACTTTAGAGTTGTTGGAAGGTGTATTTTTTGCACTTCTAATGGGCTAGCAGTTTCTCTCTGCTTCCAGTCTTTGTGTTATGCTAAGCACACAAAACTGATATCCATCTTCTCGTCTATGAATATTAAGACAACAAATGAGAGGATTTCTTGCAAATTTTCAGACTGGACTTTTAAAACTTTGTTTTGTTATTTGTGGAAAAATAAATACCTGAGCTCAGGAATACAAGGTACGTTGCTAAAAGCTGCTTCTAGCTAGGATTATGTGTTTTAAGGTGCTTTCTGTTTTTGAAGGAATGGTTTCACATTTTGGGAAAAAGTCTTAATTCATTCTGAGAGTGAGATGTTCAGATGGATATCAGTCTCCGTTTTGTTTAATAAAGAGCTGGAATCAGGATGGGGATAGCCTAGCTTAGCATAAAGACTGGAAAGAGTGGGAAAAGACTTGCCTGGATCTCTCCAGAGTTAAAAAATACACCTACTAAAACCTCTAAAGCTAACTTCACATATCTCATTTTTTAAATCTGAAATGTAAAAACCACAACCTTTGGACAGAGCCAAGATAGACAGTGTTTCAGTTTTGCCAGTTATGACTCTGTAAACATGCATATCTGTTACAATGCTAAAACACAGTTTGCTCTGACAGGATCTGCACTTAATTCACGTTATTAACGTCAACAAACCCAAGTCTGTACAACCTGAATGATAGATATCCCCTCACCTACACCTGAAGTGATTCTAACGTGATTGTATCCCTCATTGTACCGTCATAGTATTCACACCAACACTAGAAGTCAACGCTGCCACTGAATGCTTGTTTTCAGTAAACCCAAAAATACAGAATTGGCTGTCTTTAAAGAAATGTGGCAGATCAAAATCACCACTTAAAGATGCTTATTGACGAATTTTCAGGTTGTTTCAGCCTGTTTTTTTTATTTTCTTTCCTTCGTCATCTTCAGCAGACCGAGGGGAGAATTGGTGGTTTGCTCTTATCTAAGAAATACTTGCCAAATTAATTCATTTGTTCATTGATGGTGAAATGTGTTGAGATCTTGATTTATTTTTTGATATGGTGATGAACCTTCTGTTAGAACATCTGTTAGAACCAATAAAGTGTTTACTAATCAAGAGGTAGCATTCACTCTGCGTCATTTATTAACAGCCAAGCAGAGAAAAGTTTATACAGCCTTGCAGTTCGTTAAAGATTTTAGGGGGGAAAACACTTGTATAAGAGCAGATGTTAAGAAAACTGAAAGTGAACAAGTGATTCAGCATGAAGGTGCAACAGCAAAAATATTACTGTAAATTCACAAATACAAATAGTATCGAAAGTTTGTATTTAAGGGTGCAGTGTGAAGGATTTAGGTTGTAGATCGCAACCAACAGAATCCTCCAACGCCTCTTATTTTCAGGTGATTATACACCAATTAAAACCTACTTATATTCCATTTCCGCCAAGTCCTTTCCACTACATGCCATTAAATTCTACACACTGCACCTTTAACTCAACTGCCGAGGAAAAACTGTAATATCAGACCGGCCTTTATTTTTTATTTTCCCTGTTTTATTTTTAAGTATATTTGATCATGATTTGGCGAGAAGCCTTTCTGACCTTCCTCCATGGTTGTTGTTTAAATTAAATTTAAATTAATAATGTCCATGTCATCATGAGTCATATAATCTCACCACTTTGCTGAAAACATTTTGTTTAAACAGAAATACAGTTTTCATTTACGTATTATTTCCAATCTTCTACTTTGCAGTTTTTCTGATCACTGTTAAGCTGTTAATGTAACACTTCCTGTAAATATTTCATATTAAAAGTCAATCTGAAAGGAAGTAAACAGCAACAACAATAAAAGGTACAATATGGCATTAAGATTTTCCACAAACCGAAGAGATGTAGGCTGAAGCTACAACTTACTGCCGTCTCCCCTTTTATACGAACACAAGGGAACAGTTGTGCAGGAAGCGTACGCTGTTTTTATCATAGTCAATGAAACCAAAGTAGAACAGTAAAATAATTAGTGAATAAAAACAGTATTTCGGTTCAAAAGAGAAACACAAATACAGTTCTCACCAACCAACTATTTTTAGTCACGTCTACTTTGCCGGCTTTTTGTTTAGTGTTAAGATTCGGTCACATAACATTTCTGTTCTACAAAAATTCTCCACTCTTTGCCCCAAAAAAGGATACTGAGAGTGGCTTAAGACTGTAGAAGAAGGGAAGGAAGAACAGATTTGAAATAGTGAGTTTCATTGACAGTAGCTTAAAACTGTGGGGAAAAAAACAGCAAAGTAGTACAGATTTTAATAATTTAGTGCATGAAAATAGTATTTCTGTTAAAAAAAAAAAAGAAACATGAATACTGTTCTCACTCACTAATTATTTTTCAGCATTTTCTACTTTGCCATTTTTTTGTTCGGTTAGAAGCTTTTGTCAATGAAACTCCACATTTCCTGCGCAGATGTTTCACATTAAAAGCTTACTAGTCTTACTGTGAAACATCTGCACAGGAAATGTGGAGTTTCATTGGACAAAAAAAAAAAAAAAAAGAAGCAGAGAGGCTCAAGATTTTCTAATGTTTACAGACTTGTGGCATTTTTCAAAAAAATTAAAATGTTTTAGTTTATTTTTCCATTTTAATGGAGTTTCAAGTTTTGGAGTTTAGAAATGTTTAGTCTCATTGACACTATTTTCAGTCACTTCCATTTATATATAATAAAAAATAACAGAGAGGAAGCAGAGAGATGTGTTTTTCTTATTTCTCATGGAATTTTAAGTCTCCTGATCTGAGACGTACATCTCTGCAGGAAATGTTTAGTTTCACTGACGGCGTCTTAACAGTGAAACTAGACTGAGAACAGTATTAGTGTTAAAAAATAGAAAGTAAGAGAAGTGAACATGACAAAGTACAGGTGAATCCACCTCTTGGTTGGTTTGTACCCGACCTTTATTAGGGACAGGCATATTTGTTTGTGCTGCGTTATCCGAGCATTTACAATAAACTGTAATGATAATACTACCTTAAATTCAGCGTTAAGTGATCTCCTTTATTTGGATCACAGGTTTGGCGTCAACACAAAAAAAATATTTTCAGGGTTAGAAATAAAATTTCTTCCATTTTCTCAATTTCACACTCTCAAACTTAAATTCACTCCACATCAAAACCAAACAAACAAAAAAAAAACAAAAAAACAGCAAATATCTTCTGCTTTTCGAGCCTCCTGCACATCAGTCTCATGTGTCGCAGTGTCTCCAGTTTGCTGTGTTTTTATGAATTGTCCGTCTGTATGGCGTCATGCAGCTTCAGCCTTTGATCACAGCGATCGGCCTCAATTTGATCGCCTTCTTACTGATTCCAGCGTCGTGACACGTGTTGACGACGTCTGTCACGTTTTTGTATGATTCAGGAGCCTGAAGAGAGAGAAATGATCATCTACGGTTAAATTCAAGCACACAAAGTAAAGAATAAAGTTATTCAGACCTCAAACAAAACTGTCGCCATGAGCCAAACAACGTATGAAATATTCAAATCATTTGAGAACATCTTCCTCACCTCCTCCATGACCAGTTTGGGTGAAGCCACTCTGATGGCGATGCCCATGTCAGCCAGTTTGTCCAGGACGTCTTGGAAGTCCAAGTTCCTGCGGGACTTCGCTCGAGAAAGAGCGCGACCCTGAACGACGAGACACGAGGAGAAGTTGTCATAAAATATAAAACATACGTTCAAAGATCAAGTTGAAAATAAAACTTTGTAACTGATTCCTCCCCGTTTAGATATGGTGGTGTGCAAAGTTTGGTTTTTATTTTGTTCCCACAAGATAAGCGGCATGTTGAAGCTACAACAAGGTATTAAGCTGCTCTTCAATCTGTAAATAGTGGTGATGTGTTTGTAATAAATCCTGCAGACTGATAAAAATGATAAAGACTCGTACCGCTCCGTGACAGGTGGTGCCAAATGTTTCCGTCATTCCTTGTTCGGTCCCTGTGAGGACGTAGCTGCAGGTTCCCATCGTCCCTCCGATCAGCACCGGCTGACCTGTGAGCTGTGACCCGAAGAAGAAGAAGAAGAAGAAGAAAAGACCCGGTTCAAACTTCAAGCAGCACTTTGAGGACGTTTTCAAACCTTTGGTGTGTTTGTTCTGCTCTGAATCAGTGGATGAGTTGGTACATTTTAAAATGTGACACTAAAAGCCAGGTGTAGAATGTCCTCTCCTCTCATTGGTCAGATTTGTCTGGGACGGGATGAAGAACGTAAACACAGGAAGAAGCTTGTTTCTGCCCAAATATGAGGAAGACAAGATACGCCGGTCTCTGTACGATTGTTTTGGTCAGAGTACGATTGCTGTGTTCAGGTCTACCTAAACGAATCGTAACCAAAGTACATTTACTCAAGTACTGTGTTTAAGTACAGTTTTGAGGTACTTGTACTTTACTTGAGTATTTCCATGTGATGCTACTTTCTACATTTCAGAGGGAAATATTGTACTTTCTACTCCACTACATTTATTTGACAGCTTTAGTTACTTTTCAGATGAAGATTTGACACAATGGATAATATAACAAGCTTTTAAAATACAACACATTGTTAAAGATGAAACCAGTGGTTTCCAACCTTTTTGAGCTTTTGACGTCTTACAAAAAGCAGTGTGTAGTCGGGGTCACATTTTACATGTATATGAGTTGTTAACAGCTCCACCAAATAGTGATTTTTCCCTCTAAACTTCTCACATGCTTTCATTTCAATAAATGTTCAAATGATCCAATATTTCAGCAAAAATCAAAGATTAGAGAAAAAGTCTAAAAACTGAAAACAGATTTGTGTATCAGAACTTTGTTTTTTCTTCTTTCCTCTCCCATTAATCATCTCACCACCCCTCAGATTTATCTGCTGACCCTTTGGAGGGGCCCGACCCCTAGGTTGGGAACCACTGGACTAAACTAGCTAACTGTATATAAAGTAGTGTAAACTAGCTCCACCTCCAGCAGCTACAACAGTAACATGCTGCTCTAACACTGATGCTTCACTATTAATAATCTAATGATGTCATATATAATAATATATCAGTCAGAGGGACCAAACCACTACTTTTACTGCAATACTTTAACTACATCAAGCTCATAATACTTATGTACTTTTACTATAGTAGGATTTTTCATGCAGGACTTTTACTTGTAATGTAGTATTTTTTCTGTATTTGTACTTTTACTGCAGTAAAGGATCTGAATACTTCTTCCACTGCATTTATAAAGGACTGAACTACACAAGTGTGAAAACACCTTCAAAGTTTGAATCTTGGTTAAACGGTGTGAGCAGTGAAGACCTGGTAGTCGACGGGGATGAGCGGGTGGTGCGGGGGGAAAGCTCTGGTGGAGCCTTTGCGGTGAATCAGCAGGGTCTTCTGCTTCCCGTCCACCATGTGCTCCTCCACTTTGGCGATGTTGTGTGAGACGTCGTAGATGACGTGCATGTCCAGGTCGTCCGGTGTCGTGCCGAACACTTTAGAGAAGGCCTAAAAAAAAAACATCGGTTATCGTCAACAGAAACGGATTGCTGTGCTGTAAAGATGTAACCACGGCGGCTCCGGCTGTACCTGTCTGGTGAGGAAGGTCATGGATGAGCGGTTGACCCAGGCGTAGTTTCCTGCGGCCGCCATGCCCTTCAGGTAGTCCTGACCCTCCTGAGATGTGATGCGAGCGCACGCCAGCTGGCGGTCATTCACTATGATCTTGTCTCTCTTCATCGCCTTCTCCATGGCAACCAGGGCGTCTGCAAACAATCAGTGCATTTACATCCACATTGGTGGCAGGAAACGATGTTTACATCTATGTCTGTTTATTTCAATTAACATATAAGATGCTCATATGTACAGAAAACATCTTTACACTTCCTGTGATGTCACAGCAGCAACCTCAAATTCTTCTTTTCGCTCTTTTTGGGAACATTTTTGTGAATGAAACTCGTCCACAAACGGAGCAGAACAGGTCGCCTTATACGGACATTTTAGGGTGTCAACGACCAAAATAATGTTCTTTTTCACAAATTAATCATTTATTTTGCTATTTTTTTGATCACTATTAAACTGCTGTCAATGAAAAAAACATTTATCTGTTGCTGGGAGGCTTTTAATGTGAAAAATATTCAGGAAGTGTTGAGTTTTTATTGACTGCAGCTTAACAGCGATCAAAAAAACGACAAGGTAGCAGCGACAGGAAATAATCAGTGAATAAAAACAGCATTAGTGTTAAATAGAGAAACTTTTATTAAATAATTTATAATTACATTAAATTCTGTTGTAGGCAAACTAGTTTCTTTGGATTAGATCAGTCTCATTTTTGATACCGCTGTTGATGAAATCTCAGGTACGTTCATTCATCAGGTTGAAACCTGAGATTCACTACAAGTTTGTCAGATTAAGAGAGTTTGTTGGAACACAGAGAAAAGTTCAGAATAATACAAATGTTCTTATAAAATGCATATTTTACAACTCCCACCTCTCTAGAATGAACTCTTTGTTGACATTAGCTGCAGAACAAACACATCTGTTGTTAGATAAGTGTAAAAATAAGACCTCTAACGTGAATTTTAATATATTTAAAGTCTTAAATTTGATCATTTCAGACTTTGTGAAGACAGAACAACCTGTACTCCAGGTGTGTTAACCAGTTAAAAAAGAAGCAGAGCGCCTACCTGTGGCGACCTGGTGTCCGAGTCCTCTGCTGCCGCTGTGGATCATCACACAAACCTGACCTTTGTGGTCGATGCCCATCTTCTTGGCGGCGTAGTCGTTGTAGATCTCATCCACCACCTGGATCTCAGCGTAGTGGTTTCCTGCTCCCAGAGTCCCCAGCTTCAACACAAACACAACATAAAGTCTGTGAGTCCGTCTTCACCTGAACAACAACAACACTCCGGTCGCTTCTACTTTGATGTTTTTTCAGCTGCGACATCACTCTGTTGCTGGCGAGGTGAACATCTTCCTCAATAGTAAATCATTATTTTATGCCTGTGAGGCTTTTAATGTGAAATATCTTCAGGAAGTGTTGAGTATTTAGAAATATGATTTTCAATCTAATTTGTTCAACATTAAATTCACACAACTTTTTCACCAAAATAATGTTATTTTTCACCATTAATTCTAATTTCTTCTACTTTGCTGTTAAGCTGCCGTCAATGGAAAGCAAAATTTCTCTGTTTCTGGGAGGCTTTTAATGTGAAAAAATATACAATATATAACAATATCATTGCTGTCTTTTGTCAAAACCACGCATCCAAAACATTATTTGTTTTGTGACTAGATAATCCAACAGGTTTTTAAATTATTTGATTAGTTTAAGACGTTAAGGTTAAGTTTATCTGGAAAAATAAAAAAAACATTCACAAGATTTTGGAGATGTTTTTCACTGGACAGCGACAATATATTGTTTTTAAAAATAAAAGTGAATTCAGTATATGGAGGGTTTGGGATACCTGAGGCAGGCCTCTCTTCTTGGCCTTGGAGGACACTTTGTTGGGGTCGGCCTGCAGCATCCTGCCGTACTCCTCACAGTGCTCCTTGTCCTCCGCCCAGGCGTAACCCTCCCTCAGGGACCAGTCCACCCCCATCTCCAGAGCCTCCTCCAGGTCCCTGAACACACACACACACACACACAGGTGGAAAGGTAAACAGGTGGAGACAGTTTGGTGTCATTTAGTTTCAGTGTGTGAGGATCTCTTCTTACTTGGCTCCCATCGGGATGACTCCCTTGGATCCGACTCCCACCGGGATGTGGTCGAACAGCGACTGGGCCAGCTGCTCCTTCACCGGCTGAACGTCGCGCTCATCCAGGTTCGTCCTCAGCAGACGGACGCCGCAGTTTATGTCAAAACCAACGCCACCTGCAGGAGAAATGAACAAATATATATTAACATATATTAGTGTTGTTTATAACGGTTATTCATATGGATTAAATTTTCAGTGAGATTTACTGCTGTTAGTGTCATTTTAGGAGCTGAAAATCTTTGGCAAACAAACAAGATATAAAGAGTTAAGCAGTGAGCTTTAGAGGTGCTGGAAGTTGGATTTTGTTACCTTTGGACAGAGCCAGGCTAGCTGTTTCCAGTCTTTATGCTAAGCTAAGCTAGCTAGATGTTAGCTGTAGCTTCATATTTAGACATATGAAGAAGAATCAATCTGACTCACAGCAAGAAATAAAATTAGAGGCTTTCCCAAAACTTTCCCTTTACGTTACAGTCATCTGCCTGTATGAGAGTCCAGCTGTAATATTTCCAAAACAATAAAACACACTTAAACCGTCAAGCTGCAACAATTAGTCGATTAATAATTTTGAGTCATTAAAAAAAAAAAAAAGACTCAAATTCTCTGATTCCAGCTTCTTAAATGTGAATATTTTCTGTTTTTTTTTAGTCTCTATGACAGTAAACTGAATATCTTTGAGTTGTGGACAAAACAAGACATTTGAGGAAAACAATTATTGACATTTTTCACCATTTTCTGACATTTTATAGACCACTAATCACTAACGAAAATGATTGTTTGTTGCAGCTCTACTTCACTGACCATCACTGGCTGGATAAATCCATGTCAAACCTTCTTTTACCTCATTGGACACATCACATCATCAGATATATCATCAGATAACTGAAATACCTGGAGACACCACAGCATCGGGGTCGTTCATGTCAAAGGCCGCCATGTTTCCGATAGCAAATCCATATCCGGAGTGAACGTCTGGGAGCCCGATGGACCTCTGAGGAGCAACAAGACACAGAGTGAGATATGACCGACTTGCCTGGAAACATCTGCTGCTTTCATCTCCTTTTTCTTTATGTTTCCTGTCACATCTTCAGTCTTTCAACACACGTTCACTGCTGAATCAGTTATGGGGTTTAAATCATGTTCCTCACATGTATGATCCCCGGCAGCGCTGCCACGTTCCCGATTTGTTTCATGGCCGGCAGGAATCCACCAATACCTGAGAAAAAAAATTTAAATAAATAAATAAATAATCCACAGAGGGTGGAAGCAGATGATTACAGCGGGTTAAACAGCAGCTGACCTCCTCCTCGACAGGCGTTACGAAGCTCCTCAAACATCAGTTTCTCCAGTGAATCATTAACGTAGAAGATTCCTTCAACCTGGAAGACAAAAACTGCTGTTTATGTCACTTTTTAATGATTATGTAGAAAATGTCAACTTCAAAATAAGGGATGTACAATAATTAGAATGATGAACAATTATTATAATGGTCATTACTGTCAATAAAGACATTTTTCATTTCATCCTGATAAAACCAGGTTGTAGGAAACATTTTTTCTGAGGCAGACGGACTTTGAAACGCTTCTCTAAACTGATAAAAAGCTGTCGTGAAAACCAAAAGGAGAATACATTTAAAAACACAGAGAAAGGTAAATATGACTTTATAAAATCCTTATTGTATTTTATACACACACACACACACACATATACACACACACACACACACACACATATATATATATATATATATTCGTTCATTGGTTATTAAATGTCATTTGTCATTTCAATTAAAAGCACAAATATGACATAAAAACTGTAAAATACTGAAATTGGCATCAAAAGTCAGAATTCTTGTTTAACAGTTTCAGATTTAAATCCAGTTTTTTCCAGTTTTAAACTGTATTTTATTTCAAAACAGTTCTTGTACGGTTGCTTGCATTTAGACAACATTTAATATTTCACAATTTTGGCTTTTGTTCAGTAGAAAAACACTCATACCTAAAAGGAAAGATAAACTTTAAAGTGTCATTTTCACACCTGTTATGAAATGCATGTATTGTATTAGCACTAGTAGCAAACATTTAGACATTTATTAATAAGCAGTAAACTGTTTCCAAGTGTCATTTAATGAACAATTATTTTTCCATGACATTTTTAAACATATCTACTGTGTAATTTTTATTTTTTTTTAAGCAGGATACCTGCTGGACACACTGTGATACAGACACTGTTTTTATTATTTATTGCTTACATACTTATGTTCTCATTGTTTTAATGTTTTTATGATTTCTTGCCGTTCTCTGTGCATTTTGATCTGCTTGTTCTTACTTGTCTTGTTTTTCTGTGGAGTATAAGGTGCTAAATGACCTCAAACATATCTTTGACATTTCTGTCCTGCAGTTTCTCTGCCAACATAAACAATAATTTATCTGATTTTTCTTTGTTTGTTCTGGCTCTGGAGAAAATCTGCTTCTTTCATTCATGACTAAAAGGTTTTAAAAATGCACATATTTTAAACTTGGTTAACTGGTTAATGAATCTCACTTGAGCTGAAATTAAATAAATAAATAACCACTTTTCAGGGATCCTTATAAACATATTTTATGTTAAAACAAGGTGGGAGAAGTACTGAAAAATCCTACTACAGTAAAAGTACATAAGTATTATGAGCTTGATGTAGTTAAAGTATTGCAGTAAAAGTACATAAGTATTATGAGCTTGATGTAGTTAAAGTATTGCAGTAAAAGTACATAAGTATTATGAGCTTGATGTAGTTAAAGTATTGCAGTAAAAGTACATAAGTATTATGAGCTTGATGTAGTTAAAGTATTGCAGTAAAAGTAGTGGTTTGGTCCCTCTGACTGATATATTATTATATATGACATCATTAGATTATTAATAGTGAAGCATCAGTGTTAGAGCAGCATGTTACTGTTGTAGCTGCTGGAGGTGGAGCTAGTTTACACTACTTTATATACAGTTAGCTAGTTTAGTCCAGTGGTTCCCAACCTAGGGGTCGGGCCCCTCCAAAGGGTCAGTAGATAAATCTGAGGGGTCGTGAGATGATTAATGGGAGAGGAAAGAAGAAAAAACAAAGTTCTGATACACAAATCTGTTTTCAGTTTTTGGACTTTTTCTCTAATCTTTGATTTTTGCTGAAATATTGGATCATTTGAACATTTATTGAAATGAAAGCATGTGAGAAGTTTAGAGGGAAAAATCACTATTTGGTGGAGCTGTTAACAACTCATAGACATGTGAAATGTGACCCCGACTACACACTGCTTTTTGTAAGACGTCAAAAGACAAAAAGGTTGGAAACCACTGGTTTCATCTTTAACAATGTGTTGTATTTTAAAAGCTTGTTATATTATCCATTGTGTCAAATCTTCATCTGAAAAGTAACTAAAGCTGTCAAATAAATGTAGTGGAGTAGAAAGTGCAATATTTCCCTCTGAAATGTAGAAAGTAGCATCACATGGAAATACTCAAGTAAAGTACAAGTACCTCAAAACTGTACTTAAGCACAATATTTGAGTAAATGTATTGTCCACCACCAGTAGAACATTGTGCTGAATTCCCTTATAAATATGTGTATTTCATATTAACATCTCTGCAGAGACATACTGTAAAGCACTAACATATTTTACACATTTCTTTTTATCAGTGGGATCCACCCATTAATCCACGCAGCACTGAGCTACGTCAGCAGGTTTATGTTCACTTTGAGGTTAATACTGTAGATTCTTGTGACTACATTAAGCTTATAATGTCATATTTTTTTTAGGGATTCAATATAAAGTTTATATAAGTAGGTTAGCCGACATGTGCTAGCCGGCTGCAGCTGAACATTTAGCTTTAGCCACGTTCACGGCTACTTTCCCGGATTCTCACCTGCATGTTGGGAACAAAACCTTTTTTAATCCTCCAGCAGTTGCTGGTGATCTTATCCAGGTACTGCAGCTCATCGTTATAACTCCGACTCATTGTTCTGATCCAAACAGGCTGTTTTTAACGGTGAAATGCTGCGTTGCACCGGCTGTATGATGCCAAGTGCCAACAGTCAGAGCGCTACGGAGGCCCGCAAGCGTAAAACGCGTTCGATAATTTGGTATGACGCACTTATATTTCGGACACAAAATGTCTACTGTGACCATCTGAAGTTACACCTACGGATCAAACACTGAAGCTGCTGTTATTATTATGTTTTTTCATATAGTTACTGTAATCGAAAATAGTCGGAGCGTTATTTTAAAACGCTACATCCAGCTCGCCGTAGTTGTAGTCAAATAATTTCATCAAGTTCAATGGAGACAAACGGAACAAAGCCGGATATTAGGCGACAGACCTCCAAAAGACAAAACATAAAATGTGCCTTTTATTTATCTAAGTACAAAATTTATAGATAGATAGTTGTCAGACAGATATATGTATACCTAATATCTTATAGGGCTGCAATTGCCAATTATTTTAATTATGGTTTAATCTAGTTTTTTTTTCTAATTCATTGATTCGTGTTTAGTCAATTAATTGTCAGAAAATAGTGAGAACTCATCCAGACTTCAAATTTTGAAAATGTCCATAACCCAAAGATAAAAAAGTATAAAACAAAGAACACAAAACACATATATAAATATTACACAGAATAAAGTATAAAATCAAATAAATGTGATTAATTTAACTTGACACAATAAAAAATAAATTTAAAAAAGAATAAAACAATATAACTGGAGATTGCATTTTTACAGAATCAGAATCTGTTTATTAGCCAAGTATGCAGCATACAGAGAATGTGTCTTGGTGTTTGCTCCCACAAGTGCAACATAGAAGAGAAAAACAAGAGAAGAACAAAAGAACAAGAGTGAGGTAATGATAATAATTAAATAAGCAAAATAATATTAAAATTAAATGAAAATCTATTTACAGAATGGAATAGTAATAGTTTTGAAATTGGATATATGAAATATTGACTTTACAAAGGAAATATGGACTGAGTGGAGGTTGAATGCAATGCACAATGTAAAGTCCAGTTTGATGAAATATATGAAAGTGAAAAGTGCAGCGATTAAACAAGGGATGTGAAATGTAAAGTCAGCATTTGGCTTTCATATGTTTTTGTAGGGGAGTGTGAATTCTTATGTTTAGCTACTCTGACTGTGCTTACAGCCTTGCTTCACATATATCACTGCAAGCACCATTATCTGTCTCATTGTGTTTTTAGGGTTTTTGGTTTTCTGTTTGCTCTGCGTGTTGTCTCCTGTGTCTCTGTTCTACTTTTCCCTCCACACCTGCCCTGCATCAGGTTCGTTAGCCCTGCCCTGTTCCCAGATTTTTAGCCAGCCAATCAGCTCCTTGCGAGTCCTCTGTCGAGTCACCTGTTCCCTAGTCCCTCATTAGTCTGTATTTAAGTCCTGTTTTCAGTTCAGTTGCTGTTGAATCCTTTGTTCTGTATTGTTCAGTTTGTTCTGCTCAGCTCTGCTGTGTTCAGTTTTTCTTTGATCTGTCAGCTTTGTTTTTGCCTGCTTTAATAAAAAAGAAGTTATTCTTCATCCTCACTCAGCTTGCTGTGTCCTGCATTTGGGTCCATCTCCTGCTACTCTATGACAGTTTGCCTTTATCTTTCTATCTCTGTAGATGTATTTACTTGGTAACGTGATGCCTAATAGTTTACCAGCCAATGTTACAGTTTTTCTGTGCCTCAGTAGTATTGCCAAACCAGCAGATGATGCAGAAAGTTAAAACAGTTTCAATAAAAGCACAGTAAAACATTTGGAGTATTTTGTTGTGGATATTAATAGACAGCAATTTCTTTAAAAAGCACATTCTTTGTTGTGTTTTAGTGCTTATGAGCTCAGTCCACAGGTCCCATTTAAGCTCATGGTCCTTTTATGAACGTTTTTTTTAAATTAGTTTATACATTTAGCTTCCAAAAATGTGCGTTTATTATTTTAATGTTTGAGTTTTTGGTTTTAAAAAATCGCTCCAGTAAAGGTTTTATTTTGAAAATGTTAACCGGAACCTGTGTGTAGCGTGTTGTTGGTCCGCTAGTAACCAAAGAAGAAGTCGCGTTGCTGTTGACGCTGCCTTTGAGTCTGTGTTTACAACGCGACTTATTACTGAAATGACATAAAAACACGCCGGACATCATCACATCAGTGCAACATGTAAGTGTTTAACTTTGTGGTTTTAAAGCTGCGACTGTCTTCATCACTTTAACGTTATTTAAACAAGAAAACTAACCGAGTTAACATTGATTAACTAACTGTTACGCAGCAAGTAATATTAGCTAACGTTTAAGCTTCCGCCAAGAAACGAAAACGAAACGTTTCAGTGTTCTGTTAGCTTGATTTCTTTAATATATTTCTGTTTTATTTGATTTATTTATCTTTATTTAAGGCTAGCTGGTGTGTTGGTGGGCTCGTCCTATGTGAAGGCTATCATCTAAACTCTTAACGTTAACTAACGGAAAGTTAAAGTTATTTTAATCTTAATATTGAGCTAAAATATATGAATATAGTGTCTGGATTCAGGCTAACACACAACTAAAAGACTCAGACGTGCAAAACAACGTAAATGACTCATCAAAAAATGTAAAATGGAGATTCCTGAAGGGACTTCGCACTTAAATCAGCTGAAATTTGCCCCCCTAACAACATTGTTAATTTACAGAAAATACATAATAAGGTGTTTGAATGTGATTTCAATGTGTAAAGCATCATTATGCATAAACCAACACAGTTTGTGGGGTAATATGTTGATAGAGTATTAAATGTTGTTCTGATAAGATGAAGTCTGGTAAAATGGGACAAATAAGTTTCTTTAAATATTTGCAGCCAATCACCAAGCATGTTATTGCATTGTTGCTACAAATGTCCTTTACATGAAACTATCATTTGGATTTGTCTGAGATAACTGGGATGGGCAGAGCAAAGAGTCAAAAAATCACTGGTTAAACCATGTGGCATGTTGATTTTCTCATTTTGGCAATAAGAGCAGCTAAAACAATGAGGGTGTAACACCAAAAATGGTTGCATGATGTTGCATTTTGCATTAACTGTTAAACTTATAATCAAAGTATTTGCAAAATACACTTAACTTTTTATGGAGAAGGGTTTTAAGTGACTGTCCCATGTTACCTTAGGTAAATGAGACACTTTTCTGAAGTGAAAACCTCATGTTTCTAGGCTACCAGGTGCCATAAAATCATGAGTTAGTACGCTAGCCTGTGCTGAACTGATAAATGGATTTAGCCATTTCAAAAACAAACACGAAATGGGCTCCAAATTTTTCCTCAGTTAAACCGAATTGTTCGATGTCCTTTATAACCATCAGTAACTGTCCCATTTCACTTGAACATGTCACTGGAGTGAGGTAGGTGTTCCCGATGTGTTGGCAACATATTTTCTTTGAAGAAATAAAGTAAAGATCCATAACAAGTTCCAAAAGTAACACTGAAGGTCTTCAAGAAGTTGAGGTGGTTTTCCTGGTAATCTACCAAAAGTGTCCCAAAGTACCCAACTTCACCCTAGCAAATAAGCTAAAGGGGCATTTTAGGAGTAATTTAAGCCTCTTTCACACATAGTTCTCAGTAAATTACTGGGATAACCTTTCAGGCACCACTAGTGATTTTTCACTATTCACATATGCAGCTACATTCAGGAACATTTCCGTCTTGCTCCTTTTCACACTTGCCATGACAATGCTGGAATAGATGGGGCAAAGGACAGTCCAGCAGATGGTGGTAATGCAACACTTATGGATGCCAACCGCTCTGTGCGGACTGGGAGGAGCTGCCTTATTTCTGAATCTGTCCAGTTTCCAGCCATTCTTGAAAAAAGGAGCATGAAAGCATTGGCAAGGCAACAGTAAACAAGTCGCAGATTCAAAGACGTCATCGATGGAGTCTTGTGATTGGACTCACTCCACGTGAAAGTGTCTTTCGTCAGACGGACGCAACCCTTTACATGCTTGTCCCTGTAATGTTACTGCTTTCATTCACATAACAGCAGCACCAGCATTTTCCCTGAAATGTTACGAGGTCTTGAGGAGGGAAATTAGCGGTACGGATTTCACACATGACCCCATGCAGGAAATGTTCCTGAACATTTCAGGGATAGACTGCATGTGTGAAACGGGCTTTAGATTCTAGGTATCTAAAGACTTTGTAATTAACATAATGCACTCTATCTTATCAAGAGCATTTGCTTTTATTGATTTCTCTCTTACACTGAGTAAAAATAACATCTTTTTTAAAAGGCCAAGGTCGTTTAAATTGGCAATTTTAATGAGATTTAGATTTTATAGAGTTTGTAATATAAATAAATATAATTGCATAATACTTATGCACTTTTACTGTAGAAGTATTTTTCATGCAGGACTTTTACTTGTAATTGAGTATTTTAACATTGCTGTATTGGTACTTTTACTTAAGTAAAGGACTAAATTCTAGGAACACATTCAGTCAGTGTGATTATTGATTATGGTGTCATATTCCAACCTGTCTCTCTCTCTCTCTCTCTGACATCACAGCATGAAGTTGCGCGTTCGGGTCAACAAGCAGACCAGCCGGGTGGAGTTAACGGGAGAAGAACCCAGTCTGAAGGATCTCATAGATCACATCAAGGAGACTGTTCTTCCTTCTCTCAGACTCAGGTCAGACACAAGACCTTCCAATGTCGTTGACTTCAAAACTAGCTGGACATACAGTCAGAGATACAGTCATCTTGTTTGTTTGTGTAATAGTTTTTATATCTGACACACAAAAGGGCTCCTAAAGGAAAGACTCAAACATACAATAAAAAAAGCAAAACATTGACGTTTCAATGGCACATACCAGCCATGATAGTTTATTAATGGAGCAAAAGGTGACGTCATTAAATGTCTTGTTTGGTCCAATAAACAGCTCAAAACCCCCAAATGTTCTATTTACCATAATGTAAGTCAGCAAATTCTCATTTAGTCAATTTCTTCTCAGCTGTCACAGCGTTTAAAAGTCCACAGCAGAATGGTTTGAAAACTCATGTCTTGCACTCAAACTTTAAGAAAACTGTGGCAGTTTGCGTTTCTTCCAGGGCTCGGTCAGAAGTTCATGAGTTAAATTTAAAGATTAATGGATGATATATTGAAAAAGTAAAATATCTACCCTAAAATTTGAGAAGTGTGTTAAAGGTTCTGTATGTAGGAATCAGAATCATTAGTGACATCTGGTGCTCGCAGTGTGAAACTATTGCACGTTGTGTCTTTTTCCATCTCTCACTGCCAGTCAATCATATTTGGTATTTTGGAGGGATTTTTGACCATTTTTATTAATTGTCGAGTTGTCAAAAATGGTTCAAATTTTGCACCAAATCTGTGTAACAAATGGTATCAACCCAAAAACTGCTGCAACAACGTATGAAACATAACTGAGCATTTGAACGGCCTTCATATACTTCCATCATAATGTTCTAAGCTCTTGTACTTTCTAAACTTTCAAAAATTTAAATAGGCACCTAACCAAAACATATGACCAGAAAACTTATGACTTGACACAAAATGCTGAGCTGCATCTTAAATTAATCTTCAGGTTTCTAGCTTTCAGATGATGTCAACTGTTGACCTGCTATCTTCCCCTAAAGATCCGCTGCCGCCACCTAAAAACCACAAAACTGGGTCTATGTAGGAGGGGGACTGGAGGAGGTTAAACTCATTAGAGACTGTTTACTGTTTCATGCTGCAAATAGTTTTATGCACTCGATCTTTTCACATTTAAGTTATTGTATACTTCTTAGTCACAGGCAGCATTTACAATAATCCAGCCTCTTGTGATGATTGATAGTTGAGCAATTAAAATTCATTAAAAAAAAAGTGGAATAATGTGACACAACTGGCAGGATTGTGTAACACATCACCTACGAGACAAACAGAACAAGGACCCAATGAAAAATAAAAAAAACTGCTCCATAGTGCTACTGTGAGGGAAACGACATATTACTACACATGTAATCATGTTTAATTTCCACTGTGTTTAATT
Organism: Thunnus thynnus; assembly: GCF_963924715.1. Lineage (NCBI taxonomy): Eukaryota > Metazoa > Chordata > Actinopteri > Scombriformes > Scombridae > Thunnus > Thunnus thynnus. The sequence continues at coordinate 24,995,129 of NC_089539.1, read as the reverse complement.
ATTCTGAATCTTACCATGTAACTTTTAACTAAGAGAACTTTAGCCTGATTATACTGGAGTACTGTTAGTGTAACTGAAGGGTTCATGGAGTGTGTATGGAGCAGATGTTGAGCAAAGAACTGTTTAGCAAGGCCAAGGCTAAAGTGACGTATCAGAGGACAGCAAGATTGCCGCAGGACCTTCGGAGGGAACAAAACCAGATAAGGATATTTAGGAAGGTGTTTGGAAGAAACAGCTTTTGACAATAACCCTTGTGTGTGTGTGTGAGAGAGTTTTCAGGATGAAGTTCCCAGCAGGTGTAGAAACGTATCAGACATGAAGCTGTGTGACCTTCAGCTTCCGGTTCTCAGCAGATGATAAGAAACAAACAAACTGACTGACTGTTGTATCAGTTAATTGCTTCTGAGGATGAGGGGATGCTCTGTAGCCTATGTGACAGGTGTGGCTATGACTATATATCAGTGTGTTTGACTTCACCTTTTCACTCTTTGTCTAACACAGACACTGAGTCCGTGTGCACACATGATGCTCGGAGCTTTATTAAAGTGTGACAGTATCATAAGAACATTTTTGTCTCCTTCCTCTTTGTCAGAGTGGAATTGCAAAATTGCCACGACAGCTTCTAGAAGTCAGAAACTCCTTGGGATACTGTTTCTTTAATATATTTAGATTCACTAATAAAACCTTTTTTATTGTTAAATCAGCAGCTATGATGCGGCCAGGACTTATTACAGCTGAGTGTTTTAAGCTGGAACTTGCAGGTTTAAACAGGTTTGATGTTGCTGACGTGTTTTTCTGTTTCTCTTTCAGTGCAGACACAGACTTCAGTTTGTCTCTGAACGGCTCAGAGCTTCTATCAGACACCGGACAGACTCTGTCGTCCTGCGGCATCGTCTCTGGAGATCTGGTCTGTGTGATCCTGCCTGAGTCTGCAGCCGCTGCCGCCACCGCCACAACCACCGCCGCCGCCACAACCACCGCCGCCACAACCACCACCTCGACCTCCTTGTCCAGCAGCAGAGAGAACCAGAGCCGACAGACAGCTGCCATGTCCTCCAGCCAGGTGAGTTATTCATCTGAGTCCTGAATTTAATCTGGTGTCACAGACTCTCTCTTACTGTAATCATTCCTCCTGTTCATACTGACCATTAGAAGATCCCTTCATAATGAACTTACAATGGAAGTGATGGGGGACAAAATCCACAGTCCTCCTTCTGTGCAAAAATGTATTTAAAAGTTTATCTGAAGCTAATATGAAGCTTCAGCGTCCAAATGAGTCAAATCAAGTAGATATCTTTCAACGTTACAGTCTTTTTAGTGCCAAAGTCCCTCTTTTTGTTACTATACTTCCACCTGCAGCTCAACAGGGAAACACTGTCCGAGGAAACACAAAGAGGGAATTTGATGCTAAAAAGACTGTAAATGTGTCAGATATCCACTTGATATGACTAACTCAGACTGCTGAAGCTGAATAGAAGCTTCACACAGACTTTTAAATGACTGTGTGGACAAACTGTGGATTTTGGCCTCCATCACTTCCATTGAAAGCACATTTGAAGGATCTTTTAATATCCAGTATGAACAGGAGGAATGATTACAGCGAGGAAAACCTCTTTCACTGTTCGTATGGACACCTGACTGTTGTGTAATTGTGAAGCGTCCTTTTAAGTGTTTGTGAACTGCAACAAACTGAAAGAAAAACTGTCACCTTGAGTGTAAAATAATGTCAGTGAAGCTCAACATGTTTGTGCTGAATGCTGAGTCATTTCTTTGAACTCACAAACCGCTTAGCTGCACTAAAACATTACAGTCTTTTGTTTCATCCCCAATTCATAACAGGAAATAAAATGTGTCCACACTGATGGTTGAAGCAGCTATATGAACAGCTTTGTTGTATCAGCAGCCCAGCAGCAGCAGCAGCAGCAGCTGTGCAGCTCAGTGGGAGTCTGAGGAGAACAGTGAAGTGTTGGACTCTGAACCTTCAGTCCCCAGCTGGGAGCCGATGCTGTGCAGCGAGGCCGAGGAGGGTCAGGCCCCCCACTCTCTGGAGCTCCTCTATCACAGCGCCCAGACCACCAGTCCCAGCGATGCCCTCATGGTGGCCGGAAACCTCCTGATGCTCGAAACTGGCTTCACTCCTCAGGTAACACTGTGCAGGGAGGCTAAAATATGGTCAAATAAATCATAACTACAGACCTGTCTGTAACATAAGCATTCATGGTGGTAGTGGATGAAATGAATGTGTGTGTTCAGGGATGTGAGCTGAAGTCCGGTGGGATGCCTGTCGGCTGGAGGTCAGCAGGTGGAGTCTACAAACTGCAGTACACTCATCCTCTGTGTGAAAACAGCCTCGCCATGGTGGTGGCTGTGTGCATGGGCCCCCTTCTCGTTATTAACGGTAAGGAATGAAATAATCAAAGTCCTGGTCCTTCTTCAGTATCACAGTAATCAGTCACAGTTGTCTGAACATCACGTTACACTGCCGACAGGAGCTGCTAACAGCTGATTCACATGACTTTTAATGGAGACTATTTGATAAAATGTAAAAAAATCTGATGTAAAAACATGTCTGAAAGAGAACAGCAGCTCCTACCTGCAGCTGACAGAGTCTGATGGGAATGTCATTAGGTTTACCGGACGAAAAGCCAGAGGATCACCAAAAGGTTTAAAATTGATCCTGAAGGGAACATGGATGTGTGAACCAAATTTCATAACCATCTATCCAATAAAAAACACTAAATTCAATCACATGGTGGCGCTAGAGGGATAGTAAGAGGTCAGTAGGATTCATCCTCTGAGGATGAAAAATGAAAGTTTCATGGCAATCCATCTGATAGTAGATGAGATGTTTCAGTCTGGACTACAGTAGTGGACCGACCAACAGACCAACATTACTGTCCTCAGAGCCGAGCTGCTAGCATGACATGTATGGACAATTAGCTTCTGTAACTCAACACAATGAAGCGTGTTCCTGGAGTTTCCATGTTCTCAGAGCGCTCGGCTCCACTGCAGAAGCTGCCGTCAGATATTTCAACTAAGTTAAACAACAGAAAAAACTACAGCTCCTATTAAAAGAACCACAAACTTAGTTTCCCCCATATCCATAAACCTTCCCCGTCTTTTCCTCTGCAGTCGTTTGTAGCTGTAATCTGTGCTGCTGTTATTACAGACATGTCTCAACTCGCCGCCACCCTCCAGTCGCTCATGGACTCGCCTCCTCTGTCGTGCCGTGATGTTTAGCCTGCAACCCTCTTGAGTTTAACAATGTTTGTTAAAGGAAACCGCTAAAACCATAAATATTGAATAAACAATGATATTAGATGGTTTTTCTGAAACTTATCTTAAGTCCTTATCTAAACGTATGAAGCAAGACACACAACTTACTGTTGGGAACGGTTCTGTCTCAAGGCTGGATTTTACTAAATTATGACAAACGTCAATGAGGTTTTGAATGAGATTTTCTTACATCTGGACGGACTAGTCTTAAAAAGCACTGATCAAGGTTTTCTCAAAAAAGGCCCTAAAAGGTATTTAAAAGTCTTAAATTTCATTCACAAAGGTCTTAAATATTTTTCTAGCCTGCCATAGGCAGTAATGTTAGTTGTAAAATTTTAGCAAAACCTGGCTGGAAAATCCCCAGTAATGACAAAAATGTGAAATAAGCAGAGAATAAGTAGATACCCTGCTGGAGCAGAACCTGGAAGTTCTGGTTTGACTTTGGCTCTTTATAACTCAGAAATGTTTCCCTATTTAATTTGAAGAATAAAATACTACAGAGTAAAATCCCAGACGTCAGCGATGGAGAATAAATTAAAACATATTCACCACAACGTCTCTTTTCCTCTGCTGTAACATGTGTCTTCTCCCTCCAGCCACTCTGAAGGTGAACGAAACCGTCGACACGGTCCGAAAACTGTGTCTGAAGCCGTGCAGCTACGTGACGGACGAGTGGCCAGGTGAGAGCCCTGATTGGTCCATGTGACACCACACGAGGTTCAGAGCTCCTGTAATGACTCCTGTCGTGTCTCTTTGGTTTCTCAGGAGAAAGTGCAGCTGCAGCTTTCAAAGATCTGAGCAAACTGTCACGGATCTTCAAAGACCAGCTAGCATACCCGCTGATCGCCGCAGCCAGAGAAGGTACTGAGTTTAACGTGATTACCGGAGCTTTCGACTCATTCTTCACGCCACTGTGTCTCTGGAGGAAAAATGAAAGTGTCCTGGTGAAGACTGGTGCAGTCTTTGTGTTTTAGAATGAGACATGAAATTCATTCTTCACCTTTTGGAATATTAGCTTGACTAAATAATCCTCGCTCAAAGTCCACTTACTAGGTTTATCTCTGAATTGTTTTACAAGGATCTTGTGGTGAGATTGCTCATTTTAACTACTACTACACCTATATAAAAAAAATTTAAAAAATCCAATCTGTTTTTATTTTGACAAAATAATCGTTACTTAAAATTCACTTTCAAGCTTTTTCTGGATCTTTCAACCACATGTCACAGTCTTCATCAGGAATTTTGTCAGCTGTCAGGTTGCAATCTGCGCCCTATTGTGTATATATTAAATTAGAGATGCACCTATTGATCAGCCACCAATCGAAATCGTCCGATTTTCAGCTGATTGGCTGAAAATCAGCCGTGACCGATCATTCTCATGAGCAGGATATCTCAGGAACACCTGGAGGGAATTTCATTACATCTGGCACATCTGCAAATATCGTTATTACGAGAAGAGATTCAGCTGAGAGTCTGAGGTTCAAACTCTTAATGAGAAGTGTGATTAGTTAACAATCAAATGAACATTAGTGATAAACTGTTGACAATGCCTTGAAGCTGCTCTCTAAATTTTAATTGTGATATAAAATTCTGAAATAACTAGATGCCAAATTTGACATTTTATTGACTGCAGTAAAACAACCTGAGAGATATTGAAACATTAATTAACGTGAGCTTTACAACTGTTGTATTGAACTGATTGTTGTGTCCGTGGCGTCTCAGCCATGGCTCTGCCAGTAGCCTTCGGTCTGGCTGCTCTTCCTCCTGAGCTCGTCCTCAGAGTGCTCCGACTGCTAGACGTCCAATCTGTGGTCCGACTGTCGTCAGTCTGCAGACACTTCCACATCTCCACGGCAGACTCCTCACTGTGGAGACACCTGTGCCGCCGAGACTTCCCCAGTCAGACCAGTAAGTACGCTAACAAGTGATCTCGTGATGTTTGCGCTGAAAGTTAATACAGAATGAAACGACTGATCTCGTCTAATTGTCTTTCTTGTTCATAAACAGATTCAGATTCCAGCAGATCCAGAGACACAGACTGGAGAGAGGTGAGGAAACTCAATTTCTAGTCACAATCATCAAAAATTAACAAAATTAAATTCACTTTTAAAACACTGAATCTGTAATTGAACATTAAATTAAATTTATAATGATATCAATTAATCAATCTGTCTTTTTTACTTAACTAATAGTAAAAAGTTCATTGTATTCACAGTTTGTTCACTATGAAACCTTCATTTTTTATCTTAAATTTCCCTGAATGTGTCCATTAATAATAATGTAATTCAGGTATTTTGATGGGATTGAAAGGTGATAAATAATGGAGTGTAATATAGGTATTTTAATGGATTATCTGCACTGTTTTAGCCACATATATAATAATAATTTATACCTTAATGGGGCTTTAATTTTTCTAATGCTGTGAAAATTCAGTGATTGCTTTTAATGCTGTTTAATAAAGTTTAATGACTTTTTCCATAAACAAAACTCCCTTAAAAATACCCCTTAATATATTATAATCCATTATAAACTACAAACGCTTCGGGGATAATTAATCAATTGGTAGTATATTAAGGTATTTTTAATGGATTATCTTTACATTTAAGGGCATTTGAAAAACCTTTTCAAATGACCAAATAACCTCAAAGCCATCCCTGAATTTATATTTTAAAAGGACCTTAATTTTTTAATGGGGCAGAAATTCAGGATTAGCTTTCAATATATAGAGTTAATTTATGTATTAATCCATGAAAAAACTCAAGTTTATAAATGAATATATCAATGATTTATAATATAAATCCCATAATTTCCATCTTAACTGATGTATTTAAAGTAGTTTAAGGAATAATTAATGGATTATAGACATTTGTAATGAATTATCTGCATAGTTTAAGTGGTTTTTAAGGGGTAAAAAAAAAAGTATTAGAAAAATAAAAGAGAATGTCAAAGAACCTTAATTTTTCAAGTTATTTGGTCAAGGACTTAATAAATTTCAATAGTGTTTTTAAACCTTAAAAACATTTAATTAATGCACAAAATCCATTTTTAAAAAAAAAAGTATTTATAATCGCAAATTTGGGGTAAATCCCTTAATTTGCAGCTGAAGTGAAAATGTTTAATGTACAAATTAAGTGATACCAGAAATGTTATTTTGTATATTTTATAGACGATGATATAAAACCAAAAAAAACAGCAAATGGTCACATTTGAGAAGCTGGAACCAGTTTGACATTTGTGCTTAATAAATTACTGAACAATTAATTTATCATCAAATTGTTGATCATTGTAATTTTCTGTTTGTTGACTAATTGTTTCAGCAGAATATTCAGAAATATTTTAAATATATATATTATTTAAGTATTATTTAAATTTCAACATCACTAGGGTTATTAAAGTATTTAATTCAGATGTATTTCAGAATTCTCATTTTTTTAAAAATGTGAATAACAATTTTGACTTGTCAATATTTGAACTTTTTAATTTAGTTTTTTTATCTCATGTTTTACTCTTTACCTTGTTTACTCTCTAACTCTGACTTTTAAAGAGTAGGTAGGAGTAGTAGGTGATATGGCCAAAAATGTTATCAAGATATGTTTTTTTATATTGATCGGTGTCGATAATCATCACATTATCACATATTTAAGAGTATTCTCCTTAGGACAGAACTCTAAAGAAACCAGTTGTTCTATAATGAACAATTATTTATTATCAGAATGAATAGGTGACAAACATTTAAACACTGAATAAATAAAATAAAATCATAAATATGTAAACAACTGCTGTGATTCCCATCACATCAAATGCCTTGTTTCAAACGCCTCTCAAACATTTAAGAGGTAGTAAACTGAACATTGATTAAAGAAAAGAAAAGAAAAACTTAAAAGTTGAGGATGATTTTGCTACTGTAAATTATTTGAATATTGCACATATTCTTGGGGCATTATTAACGCAAGTAGCTAACCCCCGTTAGATAAACGGGGTTGCAGTCCTGCCTTGTCGAGGTACATTTTGCATAGTTAATTAGTACCTTGAAATGATTAATAACAGATATTAGATTTGTCAGGTTTCCTCTGACAGTTTTATTCTGACGTATGCTAACATTAATGTCTTTCTCCAGCTTTACAAAAGGTTTTATAAGACCCGCTGTGATCTCCGACATGTCGCCCGTCACCGCTCGCTCCCTTCTTTCTTCCGAAACACCCGCAACATCTTCGGCCCGGTGCCCGTCCCCCTCCACCCGCCGCTGCCTGGCATCATTGGCGGGGAGTACGACCAGAGACCGAACCTCCCCCGCAGCCTCCTGCCTCGCCCTCGCTACGACCCCATCGGCCCACTTCGAGACCACGATGGACGACCTCTGAACGATTTCCGCCGACCGATGGGGAGTCGACCTGCAGACATCCGACGAGGATTCATCTGATTCTCACCTGTTAAGACTCAGTTTTCAGGACTGATTAGATCTTCTCCTGCAATAAAAAACAAACATTTGAAGCTGTTATCTTTTATTTTTATGTAACATCAAAGGCCTGTTTTGTGAAGGAGCCGTGTCAAAATACAAATCTAAAATCTAATATTGTTTAAGGTTCATTTTATAATTAGGTTTTTCCTGTCGGTGCATTGACAGCTATAGAAGCCCATTTCTGCCAAGAAAAGTGAAAATGAAGAAATGGTATGAATGACAAAAATAAAGTATTCGTGGGACGTTATCTAGGTCTAGACACTAACTTTGGCAAAATATGAGATAGTAATAATATATCAGTTTTTTTGTTTTTTTTTACTTAAGTTAAAATTTACGCTATATTTCTATAATAATTTTGCCTCAAAAACATGAAACTTTTGAATTACTATCTTAAAATGATGCCAGATCACATAGTAAAGAAAGCCTCCATATTTTTGGCTACTTGGAATAATCTGCAAAAATATATATTGCATATGATGATCTGATATTTCACCAAAGACATTCTTTACTTCCTTTTCATGACGATGATTTTTCTGCAGCGATTTGAGGCTAATATGATGAGGTGGAGATTAAACTAAACTGTAAAACGCTTATTTTTAAACTTCATTTTGATTTAAGTCTGAAAGCCTGGAGGGGATCATGTCTGTGCGTGTATCTGTCTGCAGCTAATCTCGCATACTACTGGACTCATCAGCCTAATATTTTTTGTGCACATTTATGACTGTATGCTCAAGGACTTCTTGTGGTTGCAGTGATTTACAATTTTTGAAAAACCTGTTTTATAATGTCATTGACTGCTGACTCCTCACTCCTCTTAACCGGCTGGTAGGGGCACCATGTGATCAACAGCTGCTTCAGTTTGGAATCTTGTTTCCTTTGTTGACATTTTGACCCAATCCCATTGCCCAGACTCACGGATTTTGAGTCATGTTCCTGCTAAATCCGCAAGGTTTAGGGCTGTCCCACTGTCAAATCATCACGTGTATGAGGGCTCGCTCACCGACTTTATGAGCCCTTTATGCACACTTTCTGTAAGTCCACATTGCTGCAGACTTTGCCTGTGGGAATTACCCACAGTTCATAGCATTGTGATGTGAAGTCAGTGTTAAATATGGGGTTACCAGGGGAAGCCTGGAAGTGTTAAGAAAAAATGGTAAACAAACTGGAACGTGGGTGTTCAGCCTAGCATAGTGGGTGTGCTGGTTTGCCTAAATTAACAAAGAAGCACCATAGTAATAAGGATTTAAGATACATAAAAAAAAATCTGAGGAATGCAAGCATAGGTTATATTACACATCTTGTTTATTCATCAGCCATTTCTTCTTTACTTCAAGTTTTGTTTAATGATGCTGTTTTGACAAAAATGACTAAATTGATTAATTGACAATTACCTCTCATCCACTCTGGATAGCAAGAGCCTGGAGGAGGTTCAAATAAGGCAGTTGGTCCCTTACTTGACTGTGGTGCACATGATTATTTTTTGGGTTGGATATTAGCTAGCTGTTTTATACTTTGTTTAATGTATTATGTGCTTTATAAGGGAATGGTTGTACTAGTTTTCTCTTTTTCTGTTTTTGTTGAAGTGAGCTCACTAAGACAAATTCCAATCAATCATGTTGATATGGCAATTAAGTATTGAATAAAAAGTCCTAAACCCAAAATCGTACGTAACAAGTTTTGGTGTCGTCAAGGTAATGTGATGTGTCAGAAAGCACTGTCCCATTCCTATTTATACCATTTCGAGCCTTTGCAGTTTCTTGCACTCAAACACTTACCAGCTGACGTCAATTAAGTCAATGACGGTTTAGGGTTTAGGCCTTAGAAGGGGACACTGGGATTGGGCCATACACTTAGAAATAACTGACCAAGCTAGTGCATCACTATGATCATCAGATTGTGTCAGAACCTGAGCCTATAACCTGTCTACTCTTGTTACACCTTGATAATGTAACCTGCATTTTGTCTCCCCTTCATTCCACTACTGTCACATATACACACTGGGTACATCTCAAGTCTCTTAATTGCATCCACGTTTCCCTCACTTGCGTCTTTTAAAGCAGCGTCAATTAAATATGACGTGTGGCACAGCTGCGTCATCTATCCATTGTTTCGCTATAGCTTACCACTGTGTCACACCTCTTTCATAAGTCATGGGTGCCGATAAAACTTCTGCAAAGGATACATCAGTGCATCCTCGCTCATAGCTTCTCCAGCAAGCCTCCTCTCTCCTCAAGATGCATTTTAGGAATTGAGACATCCTTAAACCATGTATATATAAGAAGGAGAGAGGAGACGAGGGGGCATGAAATGAGAAGAGCCTGAGGAAGTGTTTTTAGAGAAATGGGACGTCCTTTCCTCTGAAGCCTCACGTGAAACGACGTCTGTTTCTGATCATGGCGGCAGCTGAGTGACAGCTAGATCAGCTGTCACTCAGCTTTAACAGCCATTGAGACTTTTAATGGAGTTATTGTCTACACACGTGCACTGTGATAATACTAATAATCTATAATAGTGAATAATATGACTGTCAGACAGGCTGTTTTCTCTCTGCAGCCTGTTACCTGTATACACCTGCACATGAATAAAAACCTTCATTCTTTATTTATACTGTGTACTGTGTCCTGCTCAGAGGCACATGAACCATTTCTGCTGGCAGAATGTGTTTATATTATTTAGGGTGTAAGAGGGTGAAGTCCTTTCCACATTAAATAAAGGTACAACTGGACCTGACTTCAAAAACACTTCAAGATGTATAAAGCTGCTGAATGTACACTGTGTAAATAAACTTTAGCACAATAGCTAAATAGGCCTGTTGACAATGGTAACGACATATTTCTACGTTGCTGGAACACCCAGGAAGGATGTCCAGCTGATGGCCAGGCAACGTCCTGGACATCAGCACATCTTCCTTTTTTGGAACTAATTTTGAATCATTGCGGAACGTCTTGATTGGATGTTCAAACATTCAACATTCAACGTCTCAGTGTTTGCTGGGATAATAAAAGTTAATGGGGAAAATAACAGATCATGAAAAGAAAAATCTTTCTAATAAATGAAGAAAGTTGTTTATGGTTCTTTTGTTGATCAGACTGAATATTAAGAGATATTTAACTGGATGGTGAGTCAGAAAACAAATACAATATAGAACTTGGGAGTGATACATTTTACTTTAATCTGTCATCCCACCACCCTCCCTTGAGAAATGTATAAAACTTCTCAAAACCAACATCACAGAATGGTTTACACAAACAAACATAAACATACAGGAATAAAAACAAAACAACATGAGATTAAAATTTAAGATGTACAGCATATAAAACAAAAATAATTGGTAGAGCAGTGGATAAAAATAAGTTTTAAGAAGTGATTTAATGAAAGATAATGACTTATCAGACTGAGCTCCTCAAACAGGTTGATCCAGAGCCCTGACAGCAAAGACCAGGACCCATATTTATCTGTGCTGATAATCAGCACTAATTCATTTCCCACCACTCAGTGTCAAGTTATAGAAAAACTGCATTCATGCAAATCGTGGCTTTATTTATTTAATGATTAATGAGCTTTAAACTACTGATGGCAGAGATATATTTAAAAGAGCTGCAAGGACACAAAAGTCAACAGGAGGTTTAGCTGGAGATGAGTTGGACAGTGGAGAAGATACATTTCATGTTTTTAATGAAGTGCCCACAGTTTGTATCATTATTGCTGTGTGCAGCGTTGTACAATACATGCAAGATGCTGCACCAATGTAGAAAAAAAGATGTAAAGGATGTGATTGGATAGGGCTGGATCACACAGCTGGATCACACGATCTCACCTACAAGTTTAACTTATACAGTTATTGTCAAAGCCACCTGATGGCTCACCAGTGTTTACTTACAGCATACTTACTTTTTTGCATATAAAAGCTAGATACCTTAATATTTACATACAGAGCAACTCTGAAATGTAATCTGGAGCCATGAAGAGCCTTTAAAAGTAATCGATCAAATCTTTACAATCAATCATAAAACAAGCAGGTAACCAGTGAAGCAATGATAGAAATGGAGTAATATGATCTCTTTTCCTGGTTTTAGTTAAAAGTCTGACAGCAGCAGTGTTCTGTGCTAGTTTTATATATATTATTTCAATATGTTTTAATGGTGCAAGTTTTTCACCACAGGCTTGATGTTGTTATCAACAGAACCAAGATATAATTTGACCTGCATGCAGGTTTTCTGGACCAATGATACATTCTTTCAGAATTTAACTGAATGAAATTTGTGGACATCAAATCTGTCACATCTGTCACATCTGGGCCCGTATTTATCAAGTGTCTCAGAGCAAGAAATCACTCCTAACTGGCGTTATGATCAGAGTGACGCATCTCTGGTCCTACTTTTAAGAGAAAAAGCATTTCAGCAACTTTTCAAACTTGGTAAATGATTCGTATCTCTGCCAATATTTAGGAACTGCAGGAGATGGAGTTCAGGCAGAGATATTCCCTGAGAGGAGAGATGTTTTGGGAACGCTTGATGACAGAGAGCTTATTAAAAGATTGTTTGGGCAAAAAAAGAATAATTTGTGAGACTGACTTTGTGTGACTGACACATGAAGTTTCTACAGAACATTTAAATAAATACAAAATGTCCTCACAATGTTACACTTTATCGTAACGGGGAAAATGCAGCTGTGCTGTGTAAAGATGATGGGCATGACGAGGGTCTTCAGTTACAGCCCACTAAAACTTTTATTTGAACACAATCATGTCAGCTGCATAATGAAGGATATCTCATCTCATTTCATTACAACAGGTCAAATATTTTATAGGGTTATTTTTTTATTTAGACTACTTCAAATAACAGCAGAGCTACAACCTGATATTTGAGAGCAGAGGATGCACCTTAATAATATATGTTTCTGTTGTTTTGTGTATTTACCTTCACGTAGAGAACAGAAGTTAACTTGGGGTGTAGTTGAAAGAGGTATGGGACAGTGGAAGAGAAGATGTTCTTCATAGAGACGGTTTGCAACATGTGTCTGTGCAATATGTGCAAGATGCAGCACTATTACAGGCTATGACACCATGTGGCTGAACCAAGATAATTTCACAAGGCTGAGTCAAATTACTTGTTATCTTCATTAACGTAAAGGCTACATTTATTTCTCAGACTTTCTTTAAGATTGGTAAATATCATCTTATAATAAATTTTGGCATAATAGTTTTGTTATCTAACCTTAGTAAGTTACCTGCCTGGTTACCCCCTATATACATAATATACCAAATTACCACTGTTTACTGTTTCCAGCCGAGACTGTGAGAAAACTACAACACGTCATCATTATTTCTACTTTGCTGCTCTGACTGTGGTAAAACAGCGACGTCTCTCTCTCCCAGGAGTAATCCTTCTCCTGCTGACAGTCACAGTAAATTCTCTTCTGCTTCATGAATTAGTTTTAGTCCTCGGTTAACTTTCAGTGCGATTCTGAGACGCTTGATAAATATGGGCCCAGGGTGAGAATCTGACTTACAATACTTGTTTTTTTTATCTTTTCTGCATCAAACAGTTCATGTATGATACATTTGTAAAGTGTTCACTTCAACAAAATCCAGTGATAATTGTTCAGTTTGTGGTCAGTTAGGAGACTTAAGTGAAGATGACAGAATCCAGATCCAGACTCCAGTCCACATGGATCATCAGGATACAGCTGATCCTCTCTCAACACACACTCCTGGATGTTCACTCACACTCTTACAGAGATCGTAACTTCCAGCTGATGAGAGAAGAAGAAACAATAGAGGTCATGCATCAGTGTGTAGTGAGACTCACTTCATCAGCTGTCAGTCAGTGATGCAGCACATCCAGTATAAAGAGCAGCAACACAAAAGTCGTCTTCACATCAACTCAAATACATGATCACAACAAAGCTTCTGGCTGATCTGATTGGCTGAATTTTCTCTCTCTCTCTCTGTCTTTCTGTCTAATCCTGAAGCCTGTAACCATTCTCCTCTCACAGCTTCACTGAGGAAAGCAGCCACTGACAAGGTTAAAGGTTCACCAGGAAATACTGGATCTTTGCTTTGATACTAACTGTGTTTAATACAATACTGCTGAAACCAGCACAGACTGACTCAAACTCTCTACTGACCTCAGAGTCTCCAGTCTACAGTCTGGACTCTCCTTAAGGTCACACAGCAGCTTCACGTCTGAGTCCTGCAAGTTGTTTCCCCACAACTCCAGCTCTCTCAGATGGGATGAGGGGTTCGACTTCAGAGCAGAGGCCAGAGAAGCACAGCTGACCTCTGACAAACTGCAGTAACTCAATCTGAATGAAGAATAAATTATGTCAGTTTAGAAAACAAAGTTCCTGCTTGAAATCATTTAACATTTCAGGATCTGTTCAGAGCTGAAGAAGGTTTAGAATGAAGAAGTTTAGAAAATGGAAATTCCAAACACCTGAACCCAACAGGATGCAGGTTAAAAACTTTCAAATACAAACAGTGAAAAAGAGCTCTCATTAATATTAATGACAACATGCTGCTACTTCATTAAAGATGTAGTGACTTCACCTCTTAAACTCTGTAGCTCCACCAGTGACTCCATCTTTACAAACTCATGTTGTGCAGCCAAATACAAGTAATAAAAACCCACAGAAATTTATTTCAGATTCTACTCAAGATCCCAACATTTACAAAAATACCAAATATGTCAGGATGGATTTTGGGAAAATAGGGGGGAAAGGATGTTCACTGTATCTACAACATTTATATTTAATGGAATGGTGCCGCCATAAAAAAATCACAGCATCTTATGTTTAGATATTTCAGTCAGTATAAACACTGCATAGCTTCATAAAAGTGTTGGCACAATTAAATACTGGATATTATATTAATTGAAATTTAAAGTGAAGGTGAAATTTAATGTAAAAATCAATGTAAATGTAAAAAAGAGTTTCAGAGGTTCAGAATGAATTATCTGGTGTAGGATCTTTCTTGTTATATGAAGGTTTTAAATGTGCAGCTCAACATTGCTCTGACAGTCAGTTTAGTGTCACCATAACTGTCACATCATGTTTATCTCAGAACAGAAGTAAAAACTGGTGTCTGACCTCAGAGTCTCCAGTCTACAGTGTGGACTCTCCAGAAAATCACACAGCAGCTTCACTCCCAAATCCTTCAGATTGTTTTCACCCAGTTGCAGTTCTCTCAGATGGGAGGGGTTGGACTTCAGAGCTGAGGCCAGAGAAGCACAGCTGATCTCTGACAAACTGCAGTCCCACAATCTGAATAAAGAATAAATGATGTTGATAGAATCCATTTATAATCCAATCAGATGTGTTCAGATTTTAAATGTGTAGTTCAACATTACTTTTTCCTCATCAATGAGCTTTTCACTAAAATGATCAGAGTGACTTTGTCATTGTATTATTGTGGATCGTCATAATGTCAGCCTTCTAAAGACATCATAAAAATGTCACCACAACCTTCAGACACCTATTCATGTCAACATTGATTCATAAAAACTACTATATTCATACTTAAAACACCTGCATTGATCTCTCTGTGTCCCTCTTTGTTTTGGTGTGTGTGTGTGTGTGTGTGTGTGTGTGTGTGTGTGTGTGTGTGTGTTCAGAAGTATCAATATCAATGATCAGAGATTATTTATTAAAACATTACAAAATGAAAGACTGTGATAAATAATATTTCTCCTACATCAATTAAATTTGACAATTTTAAAACAGTTAGTTGAAAGGATCTTCTGTATACCAAAAATTATAAACAATTTACTTTAACAACAGTGGACATTTTCTACAGTTTCTTTGAGAATCAGTCATGTTTTATAACTACAGACTAAAATTTGTTCAACCAAAAAATTAAAATTTGGAAAACAGAACACAGTCAATTAACTGACCTTAGAGTCTTCAGTCTACATTGTGGACTCCCTAGAAAATCACACAGCACCTTCACTCCTGAATCCTGCAGCTTGTTTTCATTTAGCTGCAGCTCTCTCAGATGGGAGGGGTTGGACTTCAGAGCTGACGCCAGAGAAGCACAGCTGATCTCTGACAAATTGCAGTAACTCAATCTGAATAAAGAATAAATGATGTAGATTTGTAAATGGTAAACCGACTGAACTTATATAGCGCCTATTTAGTCTTCTGACCACTCAAAGCACTTTTACACTACAAGCCACATTCTCCTATTCACACATTCACATTCATACATTGATGGCATGGGCTACCATGCAAGGTGCCAACCTGCGCATCAGTAGGAACTGATCATTTACACACACATTCACACAATTTATGGTTCAGTATCTTGCCCAAGGACACTTCAACATGTGGACTGGAGGAGCCAAGAATCGAACCGCTTAGTGGATGACCCACTCTGCCTCCTGAGCCACAGCTGCCTCTAGATTAAAATCCATTTATAATCCAATCAGATGTGTTCAGGTTTTAAATGTGTGCTTTAACATTACTATGTCGTCATCAATGAGCTTATCACTGAAATGAGTAGACTAAGTTTGTCAATGTGTTACAGGGGATCATCATAATGTCAGCCTTCTACAGACATCACCTAAATTTCACCACAACATACAGACACCAATTCATGTCAACACTGATTCATAAAATGCTGCTGAACTCAGTCAAGTCTGTAATTAGAGGATCAATATGAAAACATAAGTGTAATTAAAACATGTTATTGGTGGCAATAATCATTCCTCCTGTCCACACTGACTGTGAACTGGTCTCTACCTAACACAGCTACACTGAAGCTAATATAAGGCTTTCACATACTGGTTGACACCCACTTCATTTGTCTAACTCAAACTTTCAGACTATTTAGGACAAAATTTGCTCTTTGAGTTATGATCCCCCCACTGCAGCTCAGCAAGAAAACACTGAAGATATACTTACTTTATTTGTAACTCAGACTAATGAAGTCTCATATTAGTTTAAACTTTGGTCATTTTTACACAGAACAAGACTGGATTTTGAATTCCTGAAAAAAACTAAATTCTACAGATTTATGCTCAGGTAAATCCCAAAGAATTTATGAACCAAACATTTGAAACGTCAGTGAAGGATTTAAATTGAATATATAGAAAAAAGAAAAAAAACTAACAAAGCTATAGCCAGTGAACTGACCTCAGAGTCTCCAGTCTACAGTTTGGACTCTCCAGTCCAGCAGATAGAAGCATCACTTCTGAATCCTGCAGATCATTGGAGCTCAGGCCCAGCTCTCTCAGATAGGAGGGGTTGGACTTCAGAGCTGAGGCAAGAACTTCGCAGTGAGCCTTTGAGAGTCCACAGCCAGAAAGTCTGTTATGACACATATATGACAACATATGTGATCAGGAACGAGGACACTTTATATTTACTTCATGAATTTGATGATGAAACAGTTTGACATTTGCTGTTAAGATTAACATTTACTTTTCTCATCAGTGGTTCAGCCAATCTTTTTTTAATGTTTTTTTTCTGAGGCATTTTTTTCCTTTAATGTAAAGTGACGGTTGAGAAATAACAGGAAACAAGAGGAGAGAGAGACAGGGAAAGACATGCAACAAAGTTCTGCCACCAGAACTGAACCATGACTTTGCAGTTATAAAGCATGCATCTTAACCAGTAGGCTACCAGAGCACTCCTAGTTCAGCTAATCATATTTTACTGTGCTAGAACAATAATTCTCATCCCTCTCTCTAATACCTGCAGACATTTAATCTTTAATTTGCTGTAATCTTGCAGATGAAGGGAGAGAAAATTGAGTTACAATGAGGCCTCCATGATGTGCAGTCTACCTATGTGATCTGATCCCATGTCTGTCTCCACAAAGTTAGCATGAGGCCATCTTGATTAGAAAACCATTTTTACTGTCCACTATTTTTATTTGACCGCATGATATTTTTATTCAGTTCAACTCGGTGAACAGTTACAGTTGAGAAAGATCATCTCTCTTTGCTACCTGTTGCTGTAAGGTTCACATCCATAAGCAGGAACATTTAGTGACTCTTGACAAACACAAATGA
The DNA here is from genome assembly GCF_963924715.1 of Thunnus thynnus. Lineage (NCBI taxonomy): Eukaryota > Metazoa > Chordata > Actinopteri > Scombriformes > Scombridae > Thunnus > Thunnus thynnus. The sequence continues at coordinate 24,977,384 of NC_089539.1, read as the reverse complement.
AACAAATGGCTTGACAATATTAGACCTGTACATAATTTAATATTAATGTATTAAATATTGAGATGTGCATGACAGATGACTGCATGATGTTTTGTTATCAACATTCTTTTCTGAGAATCTGAAAAACTGATTCAGCACACAAACCCAATTAACAAACCAATAAAGTTGAATTATTTTCATCATGATGTCATCAGAAAGATGTTATCAGGGTATCAGCATTAAAATATAACATTGACCTTTAATGTGTATAAGATCTCTTTAAGCAGTCTGAATTCTACCATTCTGCTCTTATATATTCATCAGACCTCTGTGCATTTCCTGCTACTACTCTTCTCTACACCAACAAGAGAGAAAACACCTGAGTTTCTTTCTGTGACCAACAGAATATAAGAAAGACTTAAAAACAAGACTATGTAACATTGCTTCCCTCTTTAAAATAAAATTAAATCTTGAGAAATAAAAGGCACCATTGCTTGATTCAACACACTCAGGGATTTTGTCTCATATGACCAGTAGTTTACAGAGGCTAAAGTTGGTTAATGTTAGCAAACTTTAGATATTGTTCTATAACTGTCATCATTGAATCAGAATGCTGATTTGCTGATCCCCTGTGCTCACTATGACATGACTCAGAAACCATTAAGAAAAAAATGATGATGAAAGCAAATCTCTCTGACTTCAGACATCACCTTATTTTAACCCTCCTATTTTGTTTGGGTCAAATTTGACCTGTTTTCAAGTTTAGATGGGTGAAACATACTCTTCCTTTTTAAAAATGAAAATGGACTTTTCTCCTTTTTTCAAAGGAAAGTATATGTGGTCAATTTTCACCCATCACACAATAGATGTAACAATAATGGTTCATTTAAGGGTTAAGGGTTAGGGATAAGCTCTTAATTATAGTGGTATAAAACAGTGTCTGTCTGATTATATATTATTTGCAGAACCTACTCATGTAATAATAACTTTACTGCATTCACTGATAACTGTAAAATACTGATATATGTTGTGATAAATTGCTGTCATAATAAAGCCTCAACCACAACATCTAAAGTCCTTCATTTGGTTTACCAGGTTTGAATGATGCCTCCATCACCCAAAGGAAGATAAATAGTAGAAAAAAATGTAAAATTACTAGAAATAAATAGAATAATTGTGTTCATTAACTTAACAGCTACAACATAACCAACTGAAAAATCAACATTATTTGCACTCACAACATTTGAAACAGCTCAAGAACATCTGAGACTAAACATAACTGACATATTATTTCGGCTATAAACAAGTAGAGCACTATTTTAACAATATAATAAGTTTTATATTATTTATATTTGAAGAAATAAACTACTAATCTACAATGATTTATAATGTTAATCACATCTGGACTTACACAGCCTTTTTGCAGTTCCTCACAGCTGGGACCAGTCTCCGTCGTCCCTCCTCTGATGTGTTGTACTTCTTCAGGTCCAACTCATCTAGAATCTCATCTGACATCTGCAGCATGTAGGCTAGGGCTGAGCAGTGGATCTCGGAGAGTTCCTTCTTTGATCTGTTCTCTGACTTTAGGAACTCTTGGATCTCCTGATGTATTGAGCGGTCGTTCATCTCCATCAGACAGTGGAAGATGTTAATGCTTCTGTCAGGAGAGGTATAACGAGTGTTCATCTTCTTCAGGTTATTGATGCCTCTCTGGATGATTTCTGGACTGTTCTCTGTCTGACCCAGCAGGCCTCCTAAGAGACTCTGGTTGGACTCCAGAGAGAGGCCATGAAGGAAGCGGACAAACAGATCCAGGTGGCCATTTTTACTTTTGAGAGCTTTCTCCATGGCTCCCATCAGGAAGTGATCCAGAGATGGGTCACGGCCATCATTGTTTCTAAAATTAGCAGAAGTCTTCTTGAGAAAAGACTTTTGTTTTGTTTCCCTGTGTTTGTAGTCTTTTCCCAGAAAGCCCTCCAGTACCTCAGTGTTCCTGCTGGTGAAACAGTGGTACATGTAGACTGCAGCCAGGAACTCCTGTACGCTCAGGTGAACAAAGCAGTAGACTGTTTTCTGGAAGATCACATTCTCTCTTTTGAGGATCTCTGTACAAAATCCAGATAACAAAGAGGCTTCTGCAACATCAAGACCACACTGCTCAAGATCTTCTTGGTAGAACATGATGTTTCCTTTCTCCAGTTGTTCAAATGCCAGCCTCCCCAACTTCAGAAGAACTTCCCTGTCACCATCTGTCAGCTCCTGTGGACTTGTCTCATGTCCCTCATCATACTTTTGCTTCCTCCTCTTTGTCTGAACCAGCAGGAAGTGTGAGTACAGGTCAGTCAGGGTCTTGGGCAGCTCTCCTCTCTGGTCTGTAGTCAACATGTGCTCCAGAACTGTAGCAGCGATCCAGCAGAAGACTGGGATGTGACACATAATGTGGAGAATCCTGGATGTCTTAATGTGTGAGATGATTCCGCTGGACAACTCTTCATCACTGAATCTCTTGTTGAAGTACTCCTCCTTCTGGGCATCAGTGAAGCCTCGTACTTCAGTTACCCTGTCAACATATGTAGGAGGGATCTGATTGGCTGCTGCAGGTCGAGTAGTTATCCAGATGAGAGCCGAGGGAAGCAGATTCCCATTGAAGAGGTTTGTCAATAGTACATTGACTGATGACTGCTGTGTGACATCAGACACGACCTTCATGTTGTTGAAATCCAGTGAAAGTCTGCTTTCATCCAGCCCATCAAAGATGAACAAAACTTTACAGACAGCGAGCTTCTCAGCTGTGATCTTCTGTAATGTTGGATGGAAAACCTGGATCAGCGTGAGCAGACTATACTGCTCATCTTTGATCAAGTTCAGTTCCCTGAATGAAAGCAGAATCACCAGACTGACATCTTGGTTTTCCAAGCCCTCTGCCCAGTCCAGAGTGAACTTCTGCACTGAGAAGGTTTTTCCAACACCAGCGACACCGTTCGTCAGAACAACTTTGATGATGTGTTCCATTTGGTCAGGTAAGAGTTTAAAGATGTCGTGGCACTTGATTGGAGTGTCATGGTGGGTCTTCATCTTGGAAGCTGTCTCAAGCTGCCTCACCTCATGTTGGGTATTAACGTCTTCACTCCGTCCCTCTGTGATGTAGAGCTCAGTGTAGATCCTGTTGAGGAGGGTTTCACTTCTTGCTACATCAGTTCCTTCAGTCACACATTCACATCTCGTCTTCAGACTGATCTTATGTTTATCTAAAACCTCTTGCAGACCACTTTCTACTGAAAAGACAAGAAAAAAATGGGTGTAATTAAAAAGAAATATGTCCCACTGCGTTCATTTTAAGTACTATAGAGGAGGTAGATTACTGTCCTATTTTCAGAGATGATGACATCAGCAGACAGATCTTCAGTCTTACTTTGTACAGTGCTAGTCTCACTGTCAGTCTGCAGTCCAGGTCTTGTTCTGGATCTTTTTCCACACTGGGGACAGGAGGAGTCTCCTGATGAAGCAGACTGGTCCCAGTATGAGCTGATGCACTGCCTGCAGAACCAGTGTCCACAGCTGGTAGAGACTGGATCCTTCAGGACGTCCTGACACAAAGAACAGCAGGACTGCTGCTCCTCCACAGAAACACTCCTCCTCCTCCTCTCTCTGTGAACATCAACAATTTTTTTAGAAAACATGACATTAGTGGTGGCCAACTGACAGCTGACAAGTTGCATGCATCTCTTTCCCTACATGAACAGTCTAGACTGTCAGTATTTGGACAGTTACACATTTTTTTTCAGGCTTTGGGCTTCAGCACATTCAGTTCATTCAAGACTGTAAGCTAGTAAACATGGATGTAAACAATGCAGGATTTAAAATACCAGCTTCAAAAACTGGCTTTGGAAATGTTTCATGAGGAGGGAAATTGATTAAACACATTTGTTAGACCACAAGGATTCACACAATGTGTTTTGGTCAGTAAGTCAATGTAAATATGACTTTTGTCTGTTAACAAGAAAACTCCACAGGGCTCCTTTAAGCAACTATGAGACATTAAAAGTCAGGAAAAATAAGCAGGAGGCAACTAAGCAAAACAGAAAAGTCCACTTGTGAAAAATAACAGACTGCTGCTCTTTAGTCTTGTGTTGTGGTGCCGCACCGAGAACTCTGGTAAATATCATCATAATGCATCTTTTCATTTGTGTTTCTCTCTCTCACTGTTTCTGCTATAATCTCTCTCCCTGAGTCTGATTTAACAGTTTTACAGATTTTACTTTTTCCAAACGTTAAATGTCAGACTCAGTTTCCTCTGCTGCAGTGGTCAGTCTGCAGTGATAAATCAGCTGCAGCAGGCTGTCTGTATACATTTCCATTACTTCCTCCCATATTTTGGGCCTTTGAAGAGGAACACCTTAAGACACATTCTGTATTGCAGAAGACCAAACACTCAATTTTCTTCCATTTTACCTTCACAACCCCCCAGCACAGTCATTTAGTAAATAAGGACACACAGAATTTGACTTGTTACTAAATCCTTAGTAAATATCACCCTGGGTTACCTGCTACTACTTTAGATTGTTAGACTGGAAAATCAAATAGCAACAGCAGCCCTGTCTCTGTCTCTGGTTAACATGTACATGAAGATCTGTTCTAGATTACAGCTGAATGGAAGCTAGTTCATTATTTCTTTCCACTGTGTTTGCTTCATATCTACACAACAACCTTAATAAAACCGTCTCACTGAATCATCTTCAGGTCAGTTTACAGTAGAAACAGTCTCTTACTTTGTGTCTGAGGGTAAAGGTTCATTACTGAAGTATGGAAGAGAACCTTTGGAGCAGTTGCTCTTCATCGACAGACGGCCGGATATTAGAGACTCTGCTCTCTGTCTGTGGTGCTGACCTCTGGAAACAAGTGTTTTACAAACATCATTAATTCTCATAAAGAGTAGGTATAAACACATGCATATTATCACTATTTAGCTAATCACAACAGCTAATTGTGTCTGTCTGTCTACAGCTGAAAATGTGAGAGTGAAGAGAAACTTCTACATGTGTAAACACTGTGAATGAATTTGACACACGTCCTGAAGATTAATCTCCTGTAAACTCACAATTTGTTTGTAGAGTCTGATGCATGTATGTAGTTTGACTGTTTCATGAGCTACAGCTTTGTTAAACACATCAAGTGCAACTTTATATTTAGATGACTAAATTTGATGCAGAAGATTTTCAGACTCTCACTAATAACTCATGGAGATGTTTGTTGTAGAATGTGGCTTGTAAGTCAGTGGTGTTTGTTATTAAATGACATTTCAACCCTGAATCATCTTCAAGTCAGTTTACAGTACAAACAGTCTCTTACTTTGTGTCTGAGGGTCCAGGTTCATTACTGAAGTATGGAAGTGAACCTTTGGAGCAGTTGCTCTTCATCGACAGATGGTCGGATATCAGAGACTCTGTTCTCTGTCTGTGGAGCTGACCTCTGGAAACAACAAATGTTTTACATACATCATTACTTCTTGTAAAGAGCAGATATAAACACATGCATATTATCACTATTTATTTAATCACAACGGCTAATTGTGTTCATATTTCAGTTTAATTTTTTATTTCTATTTACAGCTGAATACAGATGTGAGTGAGGAGATTTGAACGTCTACATGTGTAAACACTGAATGAATATGACACATACTGAACGTTTATCTCCTTTAAATTCACAATTTGTTTGTCAAGTCTGATGCCTGCATGTAGTTTGTATCATTTACAGATATTTTTATGAGCTGCACAGCTTTGTTAAACACATCAGGCAACACTTTATATTTAGATGACTAAACTTGCTGCAGAAGATCTTCAGACTCTCACTAATAACTGATGGAGATGGTTGTAGTAGAGTGTGGGTTTGTTTTTAAATGACATTTCAACACTGAATCATCTTCAGGTCAGTTTACAGTAGAAACAGTCTCTTACTTTGTGTCTGAGGGTAAAGGTTCATTACTGAAGTATGGAAGAGAACCTTTGGAGCAGTTGCTCTTCATCGACAGACGGCCGGATATCAGAGACTCTGCTCCGTCCTCCTCTTCTCCCAAATCATTCATCTTCTGGAGTCTGAGAGGTAGACCAGTAACACTTGAGACACACAGACATGCACAGTATAATAAACCCAGTCCTTCCTCTCAACCTAGTAGCTTCTTATTAGTTTACCTGACTTCAACTACAACCATGTGTGTTTTCAAGCCATCACAAAGATAAACTTTGACTCTGGTTTAAATCCGACAAACAGACTTCAGATAAACATCTGTGCGGTTCTTAACTGTGACTTCATATTAAATGCAGCAGTATGTCACGTTACATCACTGTGAGGACGCAGAAACCAGGAAATGAAAAAAGGCAACAACATTTGAAAACGTCAACACTGCAATCTCACATTTTTCTTACACAATTTGATCAACTAAACAATTAATCCGGAAAATAATCATCAGATTGATCAATAATGACAGTAATCATTATTTGCAGCTCTAATATTAACACTCACCCTGCCTCAGACTGTTTTCCTCCTTCTGCTCTGTTGACTTTACAATTGAGTCTGATTGAATACTTTGAACTTTACTCCCTACCTGTTTGCTCCCCCCGCCTTCTTCTTTACTGGAAGTCGTGTGTGTGTGTGTGTGTGTGTGTGTGTGTGTGCGCGTGTGTGTGTGCGTGTGTCCACAGCGCCATCTTGGATCATCCGAAACCCAGAGTTGACTGAGCCTCATAGTACTAATTATCTAGACGGCCTATGTTTGGCTCAGTGAAGCAACTAATGAAAAAATATCCTGGGTATGTACAGGTCAGTTTACAGTAGAAACAGTCTCTTACTTTGTGTCTGAGGGTAAAGGTTCATTACTGAAGTATGGAAGAGAACCTTTGGAGCAGTTGCTCTTCATCGACAGACGGCCGGATATTAGAGACTCTGCTCCGTCCACCTCTTCCTCCAAATCATTCATCTTCTGGAGTCTGAGAGGTAAACCAGTAACATTTGAGACACACGCACATGCACAGTATAATAAACCCAGATTACTTTAACTACAACCATGTGTAGGGTGACCAGATGAGAATGGGTGAAATTCGGGGAAGGAGAGTTGGGGTGGGCGTGGTCTCCAGTAGGGGAGAACGCGGTAAATAGAGCCAGTGGGTAAAATGAGCCACCCCCTTCATCTAGGTAACCATAAACAAAAATAATCATGTGACCACAAATAAAGAAAGTATAGTTCACATTACTCTTGTCATGCCAAGTGAATTCATCATGTTACTAAAGTTATTAGTCTTGTATCTTAATTAAAATAGATAAGTTGGACATATTACATGTTAATTTAATTTAGTATACGCTACAAAACAAGGTCATAAACTTAGTATAACTGTGGATCTGAGCCACTGTGTGAAACAGTTTTGTCAAAATGGAGGTTGTAGGGTAAAACGTGCCAGTGATGTTGGAGCAAGTTGAGTCAATGGTTCAATTTACCCCCAAAAATTATTTTCTGATATTCTAGAGACTAGAGACCATGTTAATGTTAATGTTTGATCACTGTTATAAGTGTTACAATGTTGATGAATAAATACCTAATTGTTGACTGATGTTAAGTTTAAGCCACACACAAACATGCTGTACATACAGACAGGTGACAAATTGAAGGAAAAACCAACATAAAGTGTCTTAGTAAGGTGTTGGGCAACCAGAACGGCTTCAATGTGCCTTGTTATTGATTCTACAGTCTCTGAACTCTACTGGAGGGATGAACACCATTCTGCCAAAAGATATTCCCTCGTTTTGATGATGGTGGTGGAGAGCGCTGTCTAACACCTCAGTCCAAAATCTCCCATAGGTGTTCATTGGGTTGAGATCTGGTGACTGTGAGGGCCATAGCATATGATTCATGTCATTTTCATACTAATCAAACTATTCAGTGACCCCTCATGCTCTATGGATGGGGACATTGTTATCCTGGAAGAGACCACTCCCATCAGGATAGGAATGTTTCATCATAGGATAAAGGTGATCACTCACAACAACTTTGATTTCCCTCTAAGGGGACAAGTGGACCCAAACTATGCCAGCAAAATGCCCCCCACAGCATAACAGAGCCCCAAGACCCCTCACTGTAGGGTCAAGCATTCAGGCCTGGACCAGTTTTTCCTTTAATTTGTCACCTGTCTGTATACACAAAAGCACATTTAAACACATGTTCTTTCTGTATCTAACACACAAAGATCACAGTTTAATCTTTACTGAAAATGTTTAGGTAACATGTTGAACAACAGGACACAAACATAGAATTTTACTTAAAAATATAGCCTTTGTTAAATTGATGGCATTAATAAAGTTCAGATTTATCTCAAAATTGTTACACAACAACCTGAGGTTTATATAGTAACTATTATTTGAAACAAATACACTTTTATTTTGCAGTAAAATCATCAAATGTAAAAAGTGGCTCATGTTACCCCGTTCTCCCCTTTACCACATTCAGTGTCAACGAACAGTAAAACACGTCAAACTCTTAACTCAATGCTAAAATGTATTATTTTCTTATTATTTTATTCATGAAGTCAAGTGTCTGTCATTAGGAAAAAGAAACACAATCACTGTATCGTATGTAACAGTGTGTAAATCATTATCTGTTAAATAAAATTTATTTTATTTTATTTCATGTCATCAGTGCGGTGCCTCTCACATCTGTCTGCGTGACGCGCATGTCAGATCATTCCTCCGCGGCTTCCCCTCCTCACAACTTCTACTTCTGTTTCATTTTAAAAAACAATTAATTCAGAACAGGATTACAAGTAATATATATTTAGAAAAATAACTATATATTGATTCTAGAGCAGCAATAGCAATTTACAGCATTTTCATGTTGAAACAACTGAACAAATGACTCAAACAGATGGTTTAATTCTATATGCCAGCAACTGCTCGTTATTCGGGACTGTCCCGACTTTTCCGAGAAGTCTGGTCACCCTCACCATGTGTGTTTTTAGCCATCACAAAGATAAACTTTGACTCTGATTTAAATACAACAAACAGACTGATATCTGAGTCGTTCTTAACTGTTATTTTACAGCTGCGTCACATCACTGTGAAGACGCAGAAACCAGGAAATGAAAAAAGGCAACAACGTTTGAAAACGTCAACACTGCGATCTCATATTTTTCTGACACAGTTTGATCAACTAAACAATTAATCCGGAAAATAATCATCAGATTGATCAATAATGCCAGTGATCATTATTTTGCAGCTGTAATATTAACACTCACCCTGCCTCAGACTGTTTTAATCCTTCTGCTCTGTTGACTTCAAAATGGAGTCTGACTGAATAGTTTCACTTTCAGGGTTCCTCACTGTTTGCTCCTCCTGCTGTCCTCTTTACTGAAAGTCACGTGTGTGTGTGTGTGTGTGTGTGTGTGTGTGTGTGTGTGTGTGTGTGTGTGTGTGTGTGTGTGTGTGACAAGTGTCGCTCCAATTCTCTGAAAAACTCAGAGAACTTCGTGAGATCGATGGTGACCACCACTTATGTTTGAAACCGTTTTACAGGAAGGAAAGACGGGGATTTTCATGTAAAAATACTCTGATACTGATGATTTTTTGACATATTTGTCATATAACAAGAGTTAAACGAACAGTTAACACAGAGACACGGGATTAAAACTGGGAAATATTTTTTTATTTCATGGGAATTTCGAATAATACTTCTATTATAAAAACATGAGGTGTGTAAGAAATTAACTGTGCCGTAGTGCATGGTTAAATATACAATAAATTCATGTGGAATGTTATTTCTAAAATGTTAAAATAGTTAAAATGTGTAATCATAATTCATGATTGATGTTAAAAAGAAGAGAAACACAGTTCATAAAAGAAGGTTTTGTACAGTTAAAGCTGTTGGACTAATTTAATTTCTATTATGTTATAGTGGCATATTGAGAGTTTTCTAATGTGTTGATTTAATATGGCTTTAGATATTAGAGTCTTGACCTAAAATAATCGCCCTGCTGTTATACAGGCTGGTTTTTGAGACTCCCTGAAGATACCGTGCCCTGGACCTTGGATTCTGGATTCTCTCCTTGACGGAGGAGATGGCGAGCCACCATTTGTACTTCATCCCTCATGTGGTGACACCGGTGCGGTAAGAATGTGTTACAAGCCCCGCAACCCCTTTGCTTTTATTACACCCAGAACTCTGAACTGACCTCAGAACTAAGAACAGATCCAAGACTGACTGAACCGGACCTCAACACTGAATACAGTGACTAGAACTAAAGTTTGAGGAAACCTGAACATACCAAAGAACTGACCTTAATTACATCATAAGGGACATTGCTTTAGAGGAACTAAATGGAGAGTGTTAGGCTGTGAGGACAGATTAAGGGTCATACTAGTGTAATAATTAGTTTGTTGTTCTTGTTGTGATGTTGTACTTGTAATGATGGCTGAATGCTTTCCTTCCCAAAACCCATCTTATATTGACACATAAACAGACAGACTGTAGATATTTCTCACCTGACAGGAAACGTTACTTGAACACATGCACACACAGTTTCTGTTAACATTTTGTCCAGCATAGAAGGGGGATTTGAAGAGGAAAAGGATGTGTGAATCATAAAGGGGAGTTTCTCTTTTCAGTGTTTTGAAGAGACAAAATGAGACTGTATAACAACATTTCATCTTTCATCTTTGGGAGCAGTTGACATGAAGTGACAACTACACCTAAGACCACAAGGCTCCCACCCTGCAGGTAAAGGCCTTGTGGAAGTAGACATGGGTGGAGGCAGACTACTGAGGAAGGAGTGAGGGTAAAGAGAGAGAGAGAGCCCACTGTGGCTGGCAGCTTCAGTCAGATCACTTGTGTCTCTTGGCTTCTGGTGTGCTGTTTGACTCAGTTTGGGTCAGTCTCTTTATGCTACAATGAACTGCAAGATGACATGGTTGATGACAGCTGTCATGTGTGAGTACTGAACCTTTCTTCCAATTATACCTTTATCTCTGTTGCTTTATTCAAAGAGAAGCTGGTAACTTACAAACAGCTGATACAGTGTAGAAACCAGAAGAACAGGATTCATTAGATTAGTTCAGTGGTTCAGAGAATAGAGGACTGTAAATGACTCTGTATGAAGAGTGCTGTGTGTGAGAGAAACATGCTCCTGATTTAAACTCTTCTTAACTACAGACTTTTCCTGTCTTGTGGTTAGTGTCTAGACAGCAAACGTAGTGTGAGCAGCACATCAGCAGAGCAGCAGCAGCAGTGATGCTCCGTCTGTGTGTCTACACCGGAAGCGTTCAGGTGCAGTGTGGAGAGTAGGTCACCCCCATGTTGGAAGAACCCAATACACACGACTGTAGTGATGCATTTAAAATGGAGGAAAATAGACTTGAAGAGTATATGAACACTTCAGGTCACTGTTGCACTGTTGAGCCGGTGCAGACAGCTGCATAGATTAAAACGAGAGTGTATCTGTTGTGAGTGACATGTGCGTTAAAAATGCGTCTGACACTTTGCTTGTGGTGTTCCTGTCCAAAAGACACTGATAGAGATACTTTGCACCCACAGTCAACGGCAGAATAAATCTGTAGTTGTGTTCTCAGCAGTGATTGAGAATAAACAGAGATAAAAGGAATCAACCATGAAGGCAAAGAAGAGGGAGAATGCTCTTCTTCTCTTTACTCTGCTGTTAGAGGAACTGGATGTTGTCAAAATTCTCTCTCTCTGTCTCAGTGGGGCTCGCTCTACCAGGTGGACAGGGTGAAATTGAAGCAGTGACAGGGAAAGCTGGAGAGGACATGACTCTGCAGACTGGAGTCACTGGACTACATGGTGATTATCAGATCATCTGGTCTAATGGGGAAGAGCAGCGTGTGATTGTGAACTTTGATGAAGGTGTCCTGATATTGAAGACATCAGAGAGATTCCACCTGAACATTGAGACTGGATCTCTCACCATCCGATCTCTCAGCATCAACGACACCGGACTTTATCAGGGACAGATCATCAATGGAAACGGCTCACAGCACATCTTCAACCTGACTGTCATGGGTGAGTGTTCGGAGACTTTAATACAAAGCAGAAGATGATCCTGAGAATGTGTGTGTTTGTTTGTTTGTGTCTGTGCATGCAGTCATACACACAAAATCTAAAAACCGACTGTCCTGGTGGCTGCGTGGGAAAAAGATTTCCAGATTCTGGTGATATTCTTTTAAACCAATAATAACATTGTTATGACTAGACTGCAGGTTAAGATCAATACAGAAGCCTGGAAGGGACATGGTGGGGGGAAAAAATACAAATTTTGCTTGTTTCTCCTGCAGCAACAACAAAAAACTTCCAATCTAAATCGTTCAGGATAAAAGCATGATCTTGATAAATGATAAATGACCATTTTGGCAGAGAAACTTCACACATTTGGGTGTGTGGGGATGGGGGCTGTACGCACTTATGTGAGAGAACGCATAAGTGTGTGTGTCCATCAGGAACAAAATTTTGATATACGTGTGTAAATGTATGTGTTTCATCATTACTGCCTCCACTATATACATGCACATACAGACATTTAGTTCATCTCAGTCTCACAGCTGCTAATGAAGCTTGTTGTCTCCTGTTTTTTGTTTCACAGAGGCTGATCCCATCAAACCAGCTGCTGGACTTCGACATGACACTACTGCTCACAAGAGGAGTCACCTGGCAGCTGTCCCAGTTTACCTCTCTGTTGCAGTCTGCATTGTGCTGCTCATCTGTGCAGTTAGACACAAGACAATCAAAGGTCAGTATTAACAGAGTTCTGATCTTCATATGAGTTTAGAAGCTTTGTTGTCTGTCATCCACAGGATCACCAGCAGTGGGATCTCATGTTTTCTCTTCTCCACAGGAAAAGGTAACAGTGAGGTTGTCTGATGTCAGAGGATAAAAGAGGATCCTGGATGAATCTCATCATCGGGATAGATGCATGGACAGAGTGAAACTATTGCAGAGGAAAAGAGCCAATAATACAACTTCCATTATGCTTTTATGGTGAAAAAAAGGAAATGATTAACAGTAACTAGGATATCCTTTAGAGTAAATCTGCTCTCCTCTTTGTTTTCAGGACTGCATTCTTTTCATTCAGAAGTCCCTCTCTGGTACACTGCTATTCATAGACCAGAGATCTGGTTCATGGCTGGAAAGCAGTCTGTAATCTTTATTTGTAGACGTTTTTTTACACTGTCTCAAAACTAAAACATTTAAGGAGGATTGTTACTGACAGATCACATTAAGCTATTTGCTAATTCTTATACCACTTTTGTCTTCTCTAGACTTGAATGTATATGTGGTGATTTTATTTAGGAGGCAAGAAAAGCAGATTTAAAGACAAGCTGTGACAGCACAGTCATGCCATCCATTCAGTCACATTATGCTTTACATTAAATTATGCTCGTGCTCACAAAGCCATGAGGTCCCTGACATCATTCTGTTATCAGTTTGCCAGCGCCAACTTTTAGAGAAAAAGGACTTTTTAAACCAACATGTAAAATAACAAAATTACCGACACATTCACAGAGTGAAGAATGTGCAATTAAAACAGCTGTTAGCGTTTTGACTGTAATGTTAAATGTAATGTTTGTCATTTTTGCTTTGGTATACACTACGTTCATGAATGTAGTATTTAACCTGATCTCTGTTGTGATCATGTTAAAGTTTATGTTTATAAACTTGATTTGCATTTAAACCAAAACTAAAATCAGTGAAAACAATGATGTTAGTAAATAGTGAAAAATGCTTGTTACAGTTTTCTCAGAGTCAAAGGTGACGTCTTCATAGGCCTTGTTTTGTCTGACCCAAACTTCTAAACTCAAAAACGTTCAGTTTACTATCATGTATGACAAAGAAAAGCATTAAATGAGAACATTTGAGAAGTTTGAACCATACAGTTTTTGGGCATTTTTGCTTAATATTACTAAAAAAGTACTAAAATGATTGTTCGATTATCAAAATAGTTGAACATTAATTATCTGTTGATCTACTAATCGACAAATAGTTGAATGGTAAATGTAATAATAAAAACAAATAAAAATAACTTAGAAAATGCAGGCAATAAAATCAGATTCCTATCTCCATGTATAGAACAGAGGTTAACTTGGGGTTTAGTTGAAAGAGGAATTGGACAGTGGAAGAGAAGATATTCTTCATGGAGAGGGTTTGCAACATGTGTCTGTGCAATATGTGCAAGATGCAGCACTATTACAGGCTGTGAAACCATGTGGCTGAACCAAGATCATTTCACACAGCTGAGTCTAATTACCTGTTATCTTCATTAACATATAGGCTACATTTATTTCTCAGGCTTCCTTTACACTTTGTAAATATCATCTTATCATGAATTTTGGCATCATAGTTTTGTTCCATATCCTTCAATCAATCAATCAATCAATTTTTATTTATATAGCGCCATATCACAACAAAAGTAATCTCAAGGCACTTTTCACATAGAGCAGGTCAAGACCGTACTCTTTAATTTACAGAGACCCAACAATTCCCTTGGTAAGTGCCTATACACATAATATACCAAATTACCACTGTTTACTATTTCCAGCCGAGACTGAAGAAACTACAACACGTCATCATTATTTCTATTTTGGTGCTCTGACTTTGATAAAACAGCAACGTCTCACTCTCTCCCAGGAGTAATCCTTCTCCTGCTGACAGTCACAGTAAATTCTCCTCTGCTTCATGAATTAGTTTTAGTCCTTGTTAACTCTCAGTGTGATTCTGAGACACTTGATAAATATGGGCCCAGGGTCAGAGTGTGACTGAACACCTGTTTTTTTTCTTTTCTGCATCAAACAGCTCATGTACAACATATTTTAAAGTGCTGACTTCAACAAAATCCAGAGATAACTGTTCAGTTTGTAGTCAGTTAAGAGACTTAAGTGAAGATGACAAAGTCCAGATCCAGACTCCGGTCCAGATGGATCATCAGGATACAGCTGATCCTCTCTCAACACACACTCCTGGATGTTCACTCACACTCCTACATAGATCACCCCCATCTGATGAGAGAAGAAGAAACAGAGGTCATAATCAGTGTTTAGTGAGACTCACTTTATCAGCTGTCAGTCAGTGATGCAGCACATCCAGTATAAAGAGCAGCAGGGACTTCAGTCCTGACCAGACCAGAAGTAGGACAGCTGTGCAGCATTGCCAGCTTCCTTAGTTCTCATGTTAACATGTTGGAGTGAACACACTGAGCTCCAAACTCACAGACCTGCAGAGACTTTTGGTATCAAGTCTGTTTACTCTGCAGATTTCACTGTAGTACACGGACAAAATAAACTGCTGAGTGTTATGAACACGTCATTACTGTACAAACAGAGACATTCACTCATCAGATTATTGATGAATTTACTGTTGATACATGTGAACTGTTAGAAAAGTTTAAAAGCTACAGAGTCTCTGTGGGATTTTAAGATCTTTCCTGCTGTTAATAATCACATGACAATCAGTCAGAGCTCTCAGCTAAACACCTGCTGGGATTCCTGGACTTCAGCAGTGGTTCTGGGGTCTCATTTATAAAACAGTGCGTAGGATCCATGCTAAAAGTGTACGTGTGCACAAAAGCTTAAAATGGCGTGCGCCAAAAAATAATCAGAGTTATAAAACCAGGTGTGCGCACGAATGCACGTATATTTCCCTTTAAAAATCACAGTCCACCTGGAAATGTGCGCACACCATATCCCGCCCTCTACACGCCCACATTCAACCATAAATGGTCAATTCAAAAGCCTTCATGAATATTGATGTACATGTGTTTCTTTCGCCACACCAATCTCTCTCTCTGTCTTTAGACACCTGACTAATCAGTGTCAAGAGTCAGCGTATTGACCCTCTCGCTCATCACTTGCACTTGGGCAAGTGAATGAAAGTGACAGCATGAAGGGACTTTTACTCTTTTTTTCCCCTGTTTTCAGACATCTTGAACTCACGTGTGTAACCCAAAACAACCATATAAAACCTCAATAAACATTCTTGCGGATTGTAAGTCAGACATCTCTGGTTACATGTTTGCCACACCCTGCAGTGGGCCAGCTCCCAGTTAACCAGCATAAATAAATGCTGTAAACACTGTAAACACACATAAACAGTGTATTTGAGTGCAGGTGGTGAAAATGTGGCTGTGAGGTGACTGCAGAAGGTTGAGTGTGCATGTGGCAGCCATCGCCATGTCTCCAGTGTCTCTGTGCTTAACAACACACATAAACCACATGGAAACTAAACTCATACATGGTGATATATGCACAATATAATGAAATATTAAAAGTCTTTTAACGCTCTGTCCTCCAAATATATTTTAGTTACGTTTGTTTAAGTTAAGTTATTTGATGTCATCTTGGATTTCTACAACCGATGATGATAATTTGATCAATTAGTTGATGAAAATGAATCAGTATATTCACACTTAGCTAATATCAGAGAAAGGAAAGCCAGACTTTGCAGAATCCTGCCACCTGCCACATCCTTACATCATTCATTTCAGCAGCTGCTGCTCCACAACTGACTCTCCTTTGTGCTCTGGGTGAGACAGCGCTGATTAAATGTTGAGCAGACTTTAATAACTAAGTTGACTTATATCCTTTCAAATTGAAAGATGCTTCTGGTATAAGCCTAAGTACAGATAAGACTGCTGGTTTGAACGTTTATGATAATGTGGATCAATAATTAATGTTTGATATTAAGTAAAATTAAATGTGTGACAGGATTATTGTACAATCTAGCTTCAATTCACCACCTCACCATCTGTGTCGTCAATTTCCCGTCTCCAAAATGTTCGTATGCATGGGTCAGAGTTTACTTACAGGGGTGCACATTCTCCTGTCAGGTTTGTTTTTGTCAGCTGTAATCCAGCTTTATTTCTTGCAGACATGAACACAACAACAACAGTCGTCTTCACATCAACTCAAACACATGATCATGACAAGCTTCTGGCTGATCTGATTGGCTGACTGTTCTCTCTCTCGTCTTTCTGTCCAATCCTGAGGCCTGTCACCATTCTCCTCTCACAGCTTCACTGAGGAAAGCAGCCATTGAGAAGGTTGGAGTTTCACCAGGAAATATTAGATCTTTGCTTTGATACTAATTGTGTTTAGTACAATACTGCTGAAACCAGCATGGACTGACTTCAACTCTCTACTGACCTCAGAGTCTCCAGTCTACAGTGTGGACTGTCCTGAAGATCACACAGCAACTTTATGTCTGAATCCTGAAAGATGCTGCGACCCAGATCTAATTCTCTCAGATGGGAGGGGTTGGACTTCAGAGCGGAGGCCAGAGAAGCACAGCTGATCCCTGACAAACTGCAGTCCCACAATCTGAATAAAGAATAAATTATGTCACTTTAGAAGACAAAGTTTCTACTAGGAATTATTCACTGTTTCATAATCTGTTCAGAAGAAGGTTTAGAATGTAGAAGTTTAGAAAATGGAAACTCCAAACACCTGAACCCAACATGATGCAGGTTGAAAACTGTCAAATATACTCAGTGTAAAAGAGCTCTCATCAATATTAAAGACAACATGCTGCTACTTCAATAGTCGTAGTGACTTCACCTCTTAAACTTTGCAGCTCCACCAGTGACTCCCTCTATACCTCTATCTGTGACAATATAAAAAACCCATCAAAATTTATTTGAGATTCTACTCAAGATCTCAATGTTTACAAAGATACCAAATACATCAGGATGGATTTGGGGAAAATAGGAGGAAAATATATGTACAATATTTATATTTAATAGGATAGTGCCGCCATAAAAAAACACATCTTATATTGAAATATTTCAGTCAGTATAAACACTGCATTAAAGTGTTGGAACAAGTAAGTACTGGATATTATACTTGTTGCCCTCTGATTGAGTTTATTGGTTTAAATAAATCAAGAGTTTCAGAGGTTCAGAATGAATTATCCAGTGTAGGATTTTTCTTTTTATATGAAGGTTTTATATGAATGTGCAGCTCAACATTGCTCTGACACAGTCAATGGACTAAACCACTGAAGAATAAAATAGACGTTCCCATTAACATACTCATTGTGGATCAGCATTATATCAGCTTTTTGTCACATCATGTTAATCTCAGCACAGAAGTAAAAAATGGTGTCTGACCTCAGAGTCTCCAGTTTACAGTGTGGACTCTCCAGAAAATCACACAGTAGCCTCACGTCTGAATCCTGCAGTTTGTTTCCACTCAGATCCAGCTTTCTCAGATGGGCAGGGTTGGACTTCAAAGCTGAGACCAGAGAAGCACAGCTGATCTCTGATAAACTGCAGAAAAGAAATCTGAATAAAGAAATAAATGATGCAATAATGCAATCAGTTGTGTTCAGGTTTTAAATGTGTAGTTCAAAATTACTATGTCCTAATCAATGAGCTTTTCTCTAAAATGAGGAGAGTGACTGTCATTTTGTTATTATGGATCAACATAATGTCATCCTTCTACAGACATAATCCATGTCACCACAATATTCACCATATTCATGTCAACATTGATTAATAAAGAATAATTTAAACACCTGTATTGATCTCTTTGTGTCCCTGTGTGTGTGTGTTTGTTCTGAAGGATCAATATCAATGATCAGATATTGTTCATTTAAACACATTAAAGAATATAATAAAATTTCTCCTTCAGCAAGTAAACTTGGATCAATTTCAAACACATATTAGTTGAGAGGATCTTCTGTGTACAGATGTGACTCTTTATTAAAAACTATAAACATTAAGTTACAACTAGCAGTGGACATTTTCTACAGTTTCTTTAAGAATCAGTCATCTTTTATTACTAAGGACTAAACTTTATATATTAAAAAAATGAAAATATGGGAAAAAAGGAAATTAAATTCATGTATGTGCATAAATTAGGTTCAGCTGTTAAACATTAAGATCAACAATAGCAACAGACAGTCAGTGAACTGACCCCAGAGTCTCCAGTCTACAGTGTGGACTCTTCAGAAAATCACAAATCAGCTTCATCACTGAATCTTGCAGCTTGTAACCCAATTCCAACCTTCTTAGATGGCAGGGGTTGGACTTCAGAACTGAGACCAGAGAAGCATAGTTGATCTCTGACAAACTGCAGTCCTTCAATCTGAATAAAGAATAAATGATGTAGATTAAAATACATCTATAATTCAATCAGATGTGTTCAGGCTTTAAATGTATAGTTCAATGTTACTATGTCCTCATCAATGAGGGTTTCTCTAAAAATGCAGAGTGACTTTGTCATTGTGTGATTGTGGATCATCATGTCAGCCAGTGGTACCAGACAATTATCAGCAGGGGGGCACAGGATTGTCATGAGTGGGCACTCCTTTTTACATTGCCATAGATTGTACGTTTCTTTCTTCTTTTTGTGGTAGTGTAATGTAAATGATCCAGATGAATGGCCATCTATACATAAAAGAAGAAACAACACAATAAAGTGGAAACCGCTTATAATGATCATGTCTCTCCCAATCAAATTGATCACTATAAGTGGATGATTATTATCAGAACAGTGGCATGGGCTGTGCTAAGTGTGCGACTGCACAGGGCCTGGCGCCTTTAGGGCCTGGTGTCTGTCGTGCAGTTTTGTTTTTTTTGTTTTTTTAATGACTAAATTGAAATTCCTGTTTGTCAATTCCATTATGCATAGTCAAGGTCACATGAAAAAATCAAATTATTCAGGTTTCTTCATTTTTGATATTGTGTTATTACGTAGTTCGTGCTCCATCTCCCCTGGGAGAATAGAAAAAGAAGCTCTTTATTGAAAAAGCTGTATATCTTTTCTGTTAAGAGTTCATTTTGGGATTTTCAGCTAACGATGGGCATTTTCTACTGTTTCCTTAAGAATCAGTTATCTTTTATAACCACAGACTAAAATTTGCACAGCAAAAAATGGAAATATGGAAAAAGAAAAATAACTTAATGGATGTAAGTTATGTATATACATAAAATAGATTCAGTTGTTTAACATTAATATCAACAATAGTAACAGACAGTCAGTGAACTGACCCCAGTGTCTCCAGTCTACAGTGTGGACTCTCCAGAAAATCACACAGCAGCTTCACTCCTGAATCCTGAAGCTTGTTGTGGCTCAGATCCAGCTCTCTCAGATGGGAGGGGTTGGACTTCAGAGCTGACATGAGAGAAGCACAGCTGCTCTCTGACAAACCGCATATTCCCAATCTGAATAAAGAATAAAGGATGTAAATTAATATGCATTTATAGTCCAATCAGATGTGTTTAGGTTTCGACATTACTATGTCCTAATCAATAAGCTATTTCCTAAAATAAGTAGAGTTACTGTCATTGTGTTATTGTGGTTCATCATAATGTCAGCCTTCTACAGACATCATCCAAATTTCACCACAACATTCAGACACCTATTCATGTCAACACTGAGTCATAAAATGCTGCTGAACTCAGTCAGGTCTATAATTAGAGGATCAATATGAAATCAGACATGTAGGACTAAAGCCTCTTCATTATTTATTACATGACTTCCTTCCTGTATTTGGTACTTTGGTTGCTATGTGTAATTAAAACATGTTGTTAGTGGCAGTAATCATTCCTCCTGCCCATACCGACTGTGAAGTGGTCTCTTCCTAACATAATTACACTGTGGGAAATGAGTTCATAAGTTCAGCTGAAGCTAATATGAGGCTTTGACAGTGTGGTAGATGCCCACTTGATTTGTCTACCTCAAAGTTACAAACTATTTAGAACAAAATTCCCTCTTTGAGTTGCGATCCTGCCACTGCAGCTCAGCAAGGAAACACTGAAGAAACACAAAGTATTTCTTGATATGAGTAACTCAGACAGCTGAAGCCTCATATTGTTGTCTTTGGAAGTCATTTTTAAACAGAACAAGACTATGGATTTTTAATTCTTGAAAAATTTAAATTCTACACATTTGTGCTCAGGCAAATCCCAAAAATTTATGAACCAAACATTTGAGCCTTCAGCGAAGGATTTGAATTGAATATATAGAAAAAAACTATCAAAGCTACAGCCAGTGAACTGACCTCAGAGACTCCAGTCTACAGTTTGGACTCTCCAGTCCAGCAGACAGAAGCGTCACTCCGGAATCTGACAGACTGTTTCCACTCAGGTCAAGCTCTCTCAGATGGGAGGGGTTAGACTTCAGAGCTGAGGCCACAATTTCATAGCGAGTCTTTGAGAGTCCACAGTTAAAAAGTCTGTCATGACACATATATTACAACATGTGTTATCATGAAAGACAACACTTTATATTAACTTCCTGCATTTGATGATGAAACAGTTTGACATTCCCTATTTTGATTAGCAGTTGCTCTTCACAACAGTTGTTCAGCTAATCTTTTTTTTTTAATTAATATTTTTTTCTGGGGCATTTTATTCCTTTAATGGAAAGCGACAGTTGAGAGATAACAGAAAACAAGAGAAAAGAGAGGGACAGGGAATGACATCCAACAAAGGTCCATCACCACAATCAAAACACGGACATTGTGGTGACCACATATGCGTCTTAACCAGTAGGCTACCAGAGCACTCCTAGTTCAGCTAATCATATCTCACTGTGTTTGAATGAAACAATAATTCTCATCACTCTCTCTCATACCTGCAGACTTTTAATCTTTGTTTTGCTTTAATCTTGTAGATGTAGGGAGAGAAAATAGAGTTACATTTTGGGTTCCAAATTTTCACAGTCTGTCTGTGTGATCTGATACCATGTCTGTCTCCACAAAGTTAGCATGAGGACATCTTGATTAGAAAACCATGTTTACTGTCTATTATTTTTAATTTGATTCCAGAATATTTTTACTGTTCAACTCAGTGAACAGTTACAATTGAGAAAGATCATCTCTCTTTGCTAACTGCTGCTGTCAGGTTCAAATCCATAAGCAGGAAAATTTAGTGACTGTTGACAAACACAAATGAAACAAATGGCTTGACAATATTAGACCTGTACATAATTAAATATTAATGTAATTAAATATTGAGATGTGCATGACAGATGACTGCATGATGTTTAGTCATCAACATTCTTTTTTGAAAAAATGATCCAGCACACAAACACAATTAACACACCAATAAAGTTGAATTATTTTCAACATGATGTCATCAGAAAGATGTTATCAGGTATCAGCATTAAAAAGATAACATTGACCTTTAATGTGTATAAAATCTCTTTAAACAGTCTGAATTCTACCATTCTGCTCTCATATTCATCAGACCTCTGTGCATTTTCTGCTACTTCTCTTCTCTACACCAACAAGAGAGAAAACACCTGAGAATTCCTTTTCTGTGCAAACAGAATATAAGAAATACTTAAAAACAAAACTATGTGACACCATTGCTCGGTTCAACACACTCAGGGGTTTTGTCTCATATGACCAGCAGTTTATGGAGGCTAATGTTGGTTAATGTTAAGAAATTTTATATATATTGTTGTATAACTGACATTGCTGAATCAGTTTGATTTGCTGATCCCTATGCTCACAATGAAATGTCTCAGAAACCATTAAAAAATGATGATGAAAGCAATTCTCTCTGACTTCAGCAATCACCTTTGGAAAATGATACAGATCAGAATTCTTAATCATAGTGGTAAAAAACAATGTCTGTCTGATTATATGTTATTTGCAGAATTTACTTATGTGTTGGGCCTCAACCATGGGGTCAGACAAAGGCAGGCCTACATGTAAACTCTGAGGCCTGGCAACAAGGTCACCCTTTCCCTTTGTTCCCTGAAACAAAGCAGCAGCACCAAAATGCTGCTCACAGACTCCATTTCCCATGGTGCTTTGCCAAGTTCGTGCCTAAGTGTGAACTCAGCAAGAAGCCTCAAGCTCTCATCACTGATTGGCAGAGACGCATCAACACCACAGGGAACCATGGCAACACAGCCGTGACATCACCGCTTCTTTAAGTACCCACTGGAGACAGTTATCGCACCTTTCCAGTGTAACCGTGCTAGGAGAAGGTCTGCTTTCTCCGTCAGCCAGATTACTAATGGAGGTAAATCGTGCACATGTACTTATCCCGCGTTTTTTGGAGCTTCTCCCCTCGCTGGACGAGATGAGACTTCGACCCATGTTCACACGAACACTGCTATTGGATCCACAAGAAACTGCTGTTGGCAACCTAGCACTCTAACTGTGCCTGCAGAAGGAAGAAAGGATTTTCTTCACAGAGACGTGGATAACTTGTATTCCCCACTGTCTACCGACTGAGTCGCCCATCCTGAGATTCTTCGCTGCCCCACCGAGAAACCAGCCACTGTTAGCCTTGAAGAAATAAGGACAGCACCACCCATACCATGCACCGGAGGACCTGTGCTGGATTTCACTGATGGACTGCTGCCTATTTAGTTTGTGTTCACCACACTAGACTGTTTTGCGTTGTCCCACTCGTATTGTTGTCTCCTGACTAGATCCCTGCTTGTGTTGTATCAGTCTCATATGTACATTTGGATAAAAGCATCTGCTAAATGAAAAATGTAAATCTAAATGTAAATGTGATTGAGAGAGTCAGAACTCAGACTTAAACTTCACCGTCCACTTGGTGGTGCTGATATCCCAGATATCAGCTCTTCTAAGTGGTTCCCCGTATTATTAATTAATATTCATTATTTATTGCTTTCATAATTCATAATTATCTCTGATCATTATTAATTATTACTAATAATAAAACCAAACACACTCCTACCCAATACAACACATAATAACTTTACTGCATTCACTGATAACCTTAAAATACTGATATATGTTGTGATAAAATGCGGCTGTAATAAAACCTCAACCACAACCTCTAAAGTCCTTATTTGGTTTACCAGGTTAGAATTATGCCTCTGTAACCAAAACAGAGATAAATAAAAGAAAAAACTGTAAAATCAATAATTACTAGAAATAAACAGAATAACTGTGTTCATTAACTTAACAGCTATAAACACAACCAACTGAAAAATCAACATTATATGTACTCACAACATTTGAAACAGCTCAAGAACACCTATGACTAAATATAACTGACATAATATTTCTGCTATAAACAAGTAGAGAACTATTTTAACAATATAATAAGTTTTATATTATTTATATTTGAAGAAATAACCTACTAATCTACAATGATTTATAATGTTAATCACATCTGGACTTACACAGCCTTTTTGCAGTTCCTCACAGCTGGGAGCAGTCTCAGTCGTCCCTCGGCTGAAGTATTGTACTTTGTCAGGTCCAACTCATCCAGAACCTCCTCAGACATCTGCAGCATGTAGGCCAGAGCTGAGCACTGAATCACATGGAGAGTCTTCTTTGATTTGTTCTCTGACTTCAGGAACTCTTGGATCTCCTGATGTACTGAGAGGTCATTCATCTCCATCAGACAGTGGAAGATGTTGATGCTTCTGTCAGGAGAGATACCATCATCATGATAAACACCATCATCATAATACCAGTAACCATTCATCTTCTTCAGGTTGTTGATGGCTCTCTGGATGATTTCTGGACTGTTCTCTGTCTGACCCAGCAGGCCTCCTAAGAGACTCTGGTTGGACTCCAGAGAGAGGCCATGAAGGAAGCGAGCAAACAGGTCCAGGTGGCCATTTTCACTTCCGAGAGATTTCTTCATGACGTCCATCAGGAAGTGATCCAGAGATGAGTTACTGTGGTCTTTTCCCAGGAAGTCCTTCAGTACCTTTGTGTTCCTGCTGGTGTAACAGTGGTACATGTAGACTGCAGCCAGAAACTCCTGAATGCTCAGATGAACAAAGCAGTAGACTGTTTTCTGGGAGATCACACTCTCTCTTTTGAAGATCTCTGTACAAACTCCTGATAACACTGAGGCCTCTGTGACATCAAGACCACACTCCTCCAGATCTTTTTGGTAGAACATGATGTTTCCTTTTTCCAGTTGTTCAAATGCCAGCCTCCCCAGCTTCAGAAGAACTTCCCGGTCAGCCTCCGTCAGCTCCTCATCATACTTCTTCCTCTTTGTCTTGTGTGCATCATACTTGTGCTTCTTCCTCATTGTCTGAACCAGCAGGAAGTATGAGTACAGGTCAGTCAGGGTCTTGGGCAGCTCTCCTCTCTTGTCTGTAGTCAACATGTGTTTCAGAACTGTAGCAGTGATCCAGCAGAAGAGGGGGATGTGACACATGATGTGGAGGCTCCTGGATGTCTTGATGTGTGAGATGATGCTGCTGGACAGCTCTTCATCACTGAATCTCTTCCTGAAGTATTCCTCCTTCTGGGCGTCAGTGAAGCCTCGTACTTCTGTTACCCTGTCATAACATTTCTGATCTAGGATCTGACTGGCCGCTGCAGGTCGGGAAGTTATCCAGATGAGAGCCAAGGGAAGCAGATTCCCCTTGATGAGGTTTGTCAACAGCACGTTGACTGATGACCTCTGTGTGACATCAGACACAACCCCATTGTTCTCAAAATCCAGTTCAAGTCTGCTTTCATCCAGGCCATCCAAGATGAACAAAATTTTACAGTCTTTAGAGTCGAGCCTCTCTGCTGTGACCTTCTGTAATGTTGGATGGAACTCATGGATCAACCTGAGAAGACTGTACTGCTCATCTTTGAACAAGTTCAGCTCCCTGAACGAAAGTGGGATCACCAGACTGACATCTTGGTTTTCCAAGCCCTTTGCCCAGTCCAGAGTGAACTTCTGCACTGAGAAGGTTTTTCCTACACCAGCGACACCGCTCGTCAGAACAACTTTGATGATGTGTTCCTCTTGGTCAGGTAAGACTTTAAAGATGTCGTGGCACTTTATTGTCTCATGGAAGGTCTTATTTTTAGAAGCAATTTCAAGTTGCCACACCTCATGTTGGGTATTAACTTCTTCACTCTTTCCCTCTGTGATGTATAGCTCAGTGTAGATCCTGTTGAGGAGGGTTTCACTTCCTGCTCCATCAGTTCCTTCAGTCACTTGTTGACATTTCCTCCGAAGACTGATCTTATATATATCTAAAACCTCATGCAGACCACTATCTGCTGAAAGAGAAGAAAAATATAGATTTGAACTACTATCAATATGTTTACATGCATTTATGTAACCAGGTTACACGGAGAAACCAGGTTACTTGGGTAATTGGGGTGTAACACTGCCACAAGTGTGAGGGGAAGAGTAATATATAGATATATAAATCGTATGGTTTAATACGAAAAACTCTTGCAAGGTTAAACCTCTGATTAACTCTATCCCTGTTACTCATGCTGTTCCCTGTTCAACGTCTGGCAAGTTTGATTTCTTTTGGACCCTCTTTCTTCTTTTTTTGCAATGCATTGCTGATCCTGATTTCTATTTTTGCTTTTTGAAGGGAGGGTATATTCCATTTCTGGTGTTCTTTGGAAATTTCACTTGGACTATGTGAATGGTATAAGGAGGTTTTTCTTTGAGTTGGACTAGCATTGGACATTCAAGTACACACTTAATGAATTCCGTGTGAATTTATTGTGTTCTCTTAATAAACTGTTGTGTTAGGATACATTTAAGTTTCCAGTTAGTACTTTCCTTTGTTACTGTCAAAAGAGCTTTAAAGACACCCAAAACTTAAGCTGATTGCTATAGGGGGAACATGTTACTAAAATGTTAAGTGGTAGAAAACAACTTATTTAGATTTCTAGAGGATACTTTTTGTTAGTTTGAGTCCTGGTTGGACTTTAAATACAAGGATAAATCCCTCTGTGTAATGATCTCGCCTTTCATTCAGCTGCTGGACTTTCCCTATCTACAGTGTTTTGTTAAGTACATGTTATGTATTTACATGGCAGAGAAATTGGCGTTCTCCAGGAGAAATCTACCTTGTAAAATAATAAAAATAATGAATGTAATTTGTACCACACTTCACATTCATAGTGAAACTCAACGTTTTTCTGATCCACAACCCTGATTATAGTAATCAATAACAGTCACTTTGTCGGACCACCTGTCAGAATTACGTAACTGCCCACCTGACAAGAGTTCATTCATGTTTTCCACAGTTGCATCTACAATCTTTCAATAATGCAATGATGACCCCCCAAATTACCCTTACAGTGTGAAACCAGCCTCCAGGAAGTACTGTATGTCTCACAGCTGCCAGTGTCTGTTGGTCAGTGGAGGAGATATTGCCAGATTTAACGTGGGCATCAGTTTATGTAGTTATGTCTGCATCGTTACAACATCTGCAATTTGAGCACTATGTGTAAAGAGGTCTATATCTCCCACACAGTTCTTTCTATGCTGACGTAAACCTACTTAAATCAAAGCTGAGACTTTAATATGGTTTTTATTTTAAATCAAATGTGCTGAAGCACAGAGCCTGAAGAACAAAAAAATGTCTAATTGTCCAAATACTATTTGGACTGTATTTAAAATTTTGAAGAAAATATAAAGAGACAAGCTGTTTCTCCTCACAGATCTGATGTCTGGGTGTGATGTCATGTTTGTCTCTTCCTGTGACTGACCTTCTGCTCCTGAGCTGATGTTTGGCAACTCCCTCACCAGATCATTCCTGCTGATCTTCTTTAAAATGCTCTTGATCACTTCCACAGCTCCAGCAAATTCATATTTCTGCACCATCAGATCCACCACGTTGCGCCTCTCTGCCTTTGACAGCTGGCTTTCTTTGATGGGTGGGATGTCGCCCACCTTTTCATACTTCAGGGACCACTTGAACTTCTCAAATTCATCATCTCCTAGATCATCAAGAATGTTGAGGAGGTCCATCTCCGTCATCTTGGCTCTCTGGTAAAATCAGAGCACGTTGATAAAAGAACAGTTGTGTTTCTGTCTGTCTGCCAGTAGAAACTCATTCTGTGTTTCTACTGGATCTGACTGATTTGACAGAAAGCCCAGTTTAACCGCAGTTGTTTAAGTATCAGAGAAACTCAAGAGGATCTTCAGTAAAAATGTCTACTCAGAAGCTGTTCTGGAGTTTTCTTTCAGATCAAGTTGTGTTAAAATTGACATTTTTCTGGCTTAAATGTTGAGAATAAAAGTCTAATCTTAAACAATGGTTGACAAAGCAATCTCACCACAAGGTCCAGTTAGACTTCTGCTTTCACAACTCACCTGTTTGTTGCAGTTCAGTGAACTCTGGCGCATTTACATGTTCTGGTTGGTTCATTAATGCTGGTGTGAAAGCTATCAACTGACAGCACCTGAAAATGAGGATCTTGTCTCAAAGTGCACTCTTGTGTGTTTTTTATTCTGTGAAAGCAAAAACAGAATTTTAACAGGATGTTAATAGTGGTCTACATATGTGATTAATATGGACATTAAATTAAAGTAGCGTTAAATCCATCTGCTGAACACAGATCTGTAAAAGAAGTGATCTTAGAAGAGATCTGTAAGCCAGCAGTTCACCAATAAAAAAATGAGTGAAACACAGTGACTATCCTCCCGTAATATCATGCTTTTCATACTGTTTCGTCCTTCCTGTCTGTCTTTAGTTGTGATAAATCACATTGTAATCATAACTAATGATGCTGATAGTAAGTTATTTCTCTTTGAGCTCTTTGTGACATCAGATAAGATCAATAAACTCAGCAGGTTCAGTTTGTGATTTTGATGATTATACGAAGAGTTTTCAGAACTCAACACCTTTTGGAGCATTTTCTGTTGTACAAATAAGAAACACAGTTTAGTTGTTTGTGTCAGAACTGGGCCTTTTGCTTCTTACTGCTAATGCTGAACCCAGCTTAAGGCCTTCATCATTTCAGGTGATATCGTACTTTTACAGCATTTTCACAAACAAATGTTTAAATACCAAATATTAAAACAACCCACATACACTCTGAATATTAGGTATATGCATCTTTTTGTATCTACAGCTGAAAACAGATGTGAGAGCAAAAAAAATTGAACTTCTACATGTGTAAACACTGTGAATGAATATGAAGAATACTACTAATAATAATATCATCTTCAGGTCAGTTTACAGCAGAAACAGTCTCTTACTTTGTGTCTGAGGGTCCAGGTTCATTACTGAAGTCTGGAGGATGATCATTAGACTGAGAGGTAAACCAGTAACACTAGAGACACACACACATACACAGTAGAATAAACTCAGTCCTTCCTCGCAACTTGGAAGCTTCTAAACAGTTTACATGACTACAACCATGTGTGTTTTCTAGCCATCACAAAGATAAACTTTGACCCTACGTCTAACAAACAGAGTTCAGATAAACATTTCAGTCATTCTTAACCGTGTCCGCGTGAAAAACCAAGAACAAAGGAAATGTGTGAAAATGTCAACATTGTAATTACATATTTTTCTGACACAGTTTAATCTACTAAACAATTAATCCAAATATAATCTGCAGATTGATCAATAATGACAGTAATCATTCTTTGCAGCCCTGATATTAACACTCACCCTGCCTCAGACTTACAGACTTCTCCTCTTTGTGCACTTTAAAATGGAGCCTTCCCCTGTTTGCTCCTCCCTCCTTCTTCTTTCCTGGAAATCACATGTCTGTGTATGTATGTATGTATGTATGTGTGTGTGTGTGTATGTGTATATATATGTGTGGGTGTGTGTGTCAGGTACAGGACATGAACCACACGCCTTGTCCTGCAGCTCAGCTTGTTGAATGAACCACCAAACAAACATTCAGCTGGGAATAACTCTGCCCTTGTATATATATGACTGAAATGAACCTGTATACTTAAAATGCTCTGAAGAAGGCTCTGCGCTGAAACATGTAAGCGTTTTTCTAATGTGATGGGAGCCAAATAAACAAGTGAAATGTTAGTATTTTGTCCTCCTTGACTAGGAAATTTTAGATGTGCTACCTTTTTTTTTATTTATTTATTTTTTTTTAAACATTTTTAAAGTTATATATATATATATATATATATATATATATATATATATATATATATATATATATAGCACCTTTCTAGGTCAGACGTCATAAAGTGCTTCATAATGAAAGATGAAGACAAAAAGAAAATAGAGACACAATATAAAAATAGTAAATAAAATAGAAATTGATCAATAGAACACTACTACTCAAAGGGAAGTCTGAACAGGTCTTGAGCTGCTTTTGTAAGACAGATCCAATGGGAGACAGTTTCAAAGTGCAATCAAAGGCTCAGTCTCAGTTTGGAGTCTGGAGCGAAGAACAACCAACCGACCCTGATCAGACCTTAAAAACCTGCTGGTAACCCACTGCTGATCAGTGCTGGAGAGGAACTGACTACATTTACTCAGGTACTGTAATTAAGTACAGTTTTGAGGTACTTGTAGTTTACTTGAGTATTTCCATGTGATGCTACTTTATACTTCCACTTCACTACATATCAGAGGGAAATATTGTACTTTCTACTCCACTACATTTATTTGACAGCTTTAGTTACTTTTCAGATGAAGATTTGACACAATGGATAATATAACAAGCTTTTAAAATACAACACATTGTTAAAGATGAAACCAGTGGTTTCCAACCTTTTTGTCTTTTGACGTCTTACAAAAAGCAGTGTGTAGTCGGGGTCACATTTCACATGTCTATGAGTTGTTAACAGCTCCACCAAATAGTGATTTTTCCCTCTAAATGTCTCACATGCTTTCATTTCAATAAATGTTCAAATGATCCAATATTTCAGCCAAAATCAGAAAAGATTAGAGAAAAAGTCCAAAAACTGAAAACAGATTTGTGTATCAGAACTTTGTTTTTTCTTCTTTCCTCTCCCATTAATCATCTCACCACCCCTCAGATTTATCTGCTGACCCTTTGGAGAGGCCCGACCCCTAGGTTGGGAACCACTGGACTAAACTAGCTAACTGTATATAAAGTAGTGTAAACTAGCTCCACCTCCAGCAGCTACAACAGTAACATGCTGCTCTAACACTGATGCTTCACTATTAATAATCTAATGCTGTCATATATAATATAATATCAGTCAGAGGGACCAAACCACTACTTTTACTGCAATACTTTAACTACATCAAGCTCATAATACTTATGTACTTTTACTGCAATACTTTAACTACATCAAGCTCATAATACTTATGTACTTTTACTGCAATACTTTAACTACATCAAGCTCATAATACTTATGTACTTTTACTGTAGTAGGATTTTTCATGCAGGACTTTTACTTGTAATGGAGTATTTTTAAATTGCTGTATTGGTACTTTTACTGCAGTAAAGGATCTAAATATTTCTTCCACCATTGCTTAAAATAAAACATCCAATGTAGGTTATTGATTTATCTCATGTTAAATAATCACCTGATCAATATTTGAGATGATAAAGAAAGTAAATATTAGTCTTCAGGAGTCAGGATCCCCTACACATGAGCTCCTAACACAATGACGTCATCCTTTGTCTTAAAACAAAGAGTGCACTCGTTTTAATACCCCGCTTCACCGGAGGACTTAGCAGTTGTATGACGCCGGTGTTACGCAGAATTTTGTCACCACTCGTATTCTGTGATCAGATTTGATCTTTTAACTGCATGTTTTTAATATGCTACACACTTCAATTTGAAGGCGGCTGTTAAACATGTTGCTGTCTCCATAGTAACTAGATAAATTCACAATTTATTGATAGGTTTTCCTCCAGCGTCACACAATCTGACGGGTCACAGATATAGCTGTAACACCGGCACCGGTGGCGAGGAAGGACAAAAAACATCGGATAAGCCGCTGTTTAGTAATTCGTCGGTTAAAGCTCTCCAACAAAGAACTGGAACTTTCTGTGACATTGCGTGGTTTACTCGATTAAATATTTATTAAATTAGCGGGGCTAATTAGCCGAAGAGCTCCAGAAAAAGTAAGTTATAACTGACTCTCAAGTTAGCCGTTAAATCAAGCGTAGCTAGCGTTAGACCCCGGCTGGGAGGGCAACCATGAAGATTAGCTTGCTATTTGGCTTAACTACAATTTACGAGACAAGAATACAAACAATTCACAAGGAAATAGTTTATTATTCAACTTCTTTCCTCTCCGTCTCCACCGACCGGCCGGGCGGGGACTCCTGATAGCTCCTATCGCATGGCAGCAACGCTAACTTGGGTGCGTCTGATTCATGAACCGCTACGCACCGGAGAGGCAGCGAATGGTTTGATGGAGAAGGAAGAACTTGAACGTTTTTCTTAAATGTTACTCGATGTTATGACAAATATAAATGAACTGAACAAAGTAATGGAAATGATAACGCCAGCTTGCTAAAATGGTCAACTTCAGCTCAATATTTAGCCTAAAATTTGTTGATCTTCAGTGACGTTAATACAGATGACAGTAAATTAAAGGCCAGTGAGTCTTTGCATTTTGCCGGCATTGGGACTTAAATAGTAGGAAAATTAAATGGTACAGCAATTTATTATGATGAGGGAAAATATACAGGATAAATGCTAGCTTCATAGTGTTATATTCTGTGACCTGATAGATTTTGTTCTCCTAATCCCAACCACTTATTATCTTAGATATGGAAGCCCATTTCTGTCAAGAAAAAAAAACACACAAAAATGATGCTCACACTAAATCAAAATTATGAAGTCACAACTATGAGACAGTAAGTCAAAACCATGAGATTAGTCTAAAATGTTACTTACGCTACAAAAAAATAAAGTAAATTAATTGTCTTGCATGATTCCTAAAGGACTCCTCTATAACTTAAACATATTCCTGAGGGACTTTTTGTAAGAATTATTAGAGAGTAAATCAAAATTGTGACATTTATCAAAATTGATATAGTAAGTTAAAACTGTGAGATAAGTTGTGAGAAAGTTAAAATTATACAAATTGAAGTAATTGTAAATAATATAAAAAAGAAATTTACAATAAAAATATGTAAAATATATTCCTAGTGAAAAAATGTGATATGTGTCAGTTGTTTTATTACATAATAAAACCAAGCAAAACCTGCCAAATTATCTTATTAAATAAAAAAAAAGAAAAATAAATAAACACAGTAAGTAAAAATTAAGTTAATAAGTAAGTGAATTTTTTGACTCAGTATCTCATCATTTTAATTTGAGCATTTTTGTTTTTGTCGTGCCTAAATCTTCATCTGTTTGTTTCTAGCTGTCAAATAAATGTAGTGGTGTAGAAAGTAAAATATTTCCGTCTGAAATGTAGTGAAGTGGAAGTATAAAGTAGTGTCAAATGGAAATAATCAAGTAAAGTACAAGTAAATACACTTAGTAACTTTCCACCAGAGTCCAGAAACTGTCAAAAAAATGAGAGGAGTAATTATTAGAAAACAAAAATGGTTTATTATTATATTGTTATAAAGTGTCTTATGTGTTAGGTGTTTTATGACAGAATAAAACCAAACCAAACTCTGCCAAATTAACTAATTATATACATTGAAAATAGAAAAATAAATAATCATAGTAAGTCAAAGTTTAGACAATAAGTAAATGTAATTTCTGTTGCAGTTGTTCATAATTTTTGTTTTTATTGTGCCTAATTTTTTATCCTTTTTTCTTATGTAAATTATCTTCTGTACTGTGGAATAGGGTAGTAATATTAATAGTGTCACAGAATCTGCTTGGTGACAGAATAAAATGTATGTGAGCAGTATTTAAATGAAGATAATAAATAACTCATAATTTTGACTTAAAACATAATTTTATTTTCAACATTTTTGTTGCGCCTACCTTTTCCATCTATTTTTTTTTTCTGGCATAAATTATCTTCCATACAGTGGAGCGTAATGGCCTCACAGAATCTGCCGGGTGACAGAATAAACTGTAACACCAGTGTGTGAGCAGTATTTCGGTGCTCTGTACCTTTAAAAGCCTCGTGTTGTTACAGGAAGTGTGAGGGGTGTTTCCAGCTGATCTGCACAACAGAAGGACCAGAGTGTCCCTGAGCAGCCCGACCTATCTGCTCTTTTCTCCGGCTGCAGAGCAGGGCTGCCCGGCACCGGCCTCCGGCAGGTGTGCATCGCCTCCCCAGGTGTTTAAATCGGGATTAAAAACGAGGAAAAAGCCGGGGGGATCCTCGGTGTCCCCCCCCCTCTCCTTCTCCCTGCTCCTTCCCGCTCCTCCGCGCTCCTTTAGCCGCCAGTTAGCTGCCGTGAACCGGTGCTGTGGGTATCTGTTGGCCCGGACCGGACTGTCATGATCTCAGCGCGGAGATGGCGTCCTTCCCCGGTTTGTGTAAGGCTGTCGGGCCAGCGGAGGAGGAGAACGGAGAGTCGGACGGGTCTCTGCAGCAGATGCTGAAGGCCATCGCCGACGAGAGGAACCGACTCAACATCCGACAGGAGGTCAGCGGACTCGGTGAGATGATCCCACTGGTTTTATTTTTTTATTTATTTACTGGGGCCCTGAGTGGCCCCCTGCAGGTTCCTGTACACCTTTATGTTTACCTAAACTCAGCTTTTATCATCTGATTTATGTATTATTTACCCACAACAACATATATGTCATATAAATGTCAGGATACTTTATCTTGGGCCTATGTGACAGTTTTTGTCCTGGGCAGTAAGTATCATTTCCTAATTGGTTATGCAGCTTTTAGGCATAAGCAATCAGGAAATAACACTTACCAGCCAAGAACAGAAATAGTGTTAGATAGTGTTACCAACCAGGCAAAGTAGGCTGTTGCTCCAGGCGTACACTGTGAGAGCTGCAACCAACAATTATTATCATGATTAGTTGTTTGGTCCAGGCCTTGGTGGAGGAAGTATTCAGATCCAATCTCATAAAAGGATCTCAAAGAACATTAGCATCATTTAATAATTTAAATCTTGCGTTGTTTACATCCATGTTTGCTCACTGGCAGCCTTCTTCTTCCTTATCTTTGTGGGCACATTGCTATTTTTTTGTTTTACCACCACAAACTGTCAGTTAGCGTTATAGCTTGATGTGTATCACATTGTGCATCTTCGTGCACAATAAAAACAAACCCACTGGTATAAACATTGCTCCATAGCGCTACTAGTGTTTAAAAACTCCACAGGGTGCCTTTTTAATTTAATTTAAAGGTTTAAAGTAGTGTGTTACCTGAAAATTAAATAAAGTCCAACCTGCAGAGCAGCAGCATGAGGTTTCAACACAGAACAGCTGGCCGATTAGAACTCCGACTAATGCTCTGTGGGTCTGAGATTGTAAATGAATTTAAAAGGTTGGCGTGGGACGTTAAAAGTCACACCCAGGTTAGAAAATGTTCTCAACTAGTAAAGGAGGAGTGTAATCCTTGAACTAATCCTCAGCAGCTTACCCTGATGATCATCGTTTTGTGTCATAAATGTCTTTTTGCTCTATAAAAGAGCTGGAGAGAGCAAATTTAGCACGGCACATCTTAAAGTCTCTTAATTGCATCCACGTTTCCTTCACTTGCATCTTTTCCTTTCGTCTTTGTCCCTTCCACGGAGGATGCAAGGAGACACCTAAGGAAACCAAGTGAGGAGAGAGGAAACGAGGAAGACATCCTCTCCTCTGAAGCGTCACATGAGGCGACGTCCGTTTCTGATGACGACGGCACTTGATCGCAGCTGATCAGCTGTCGGTCGGCTTTAACAGCTGTAGAGACTTTTGATGGAGTTTGTGTCTGCACAGTTATCACTGACGGAGCAGCTGTTTCCTCTCTGCAGCCTGTTACTTGTTTAACAAACACCTGCACATGAATAAAAGCCTGCATTCAGTATTTATACTGTGTCCTGCTCAGAGGCACAGGAACCGTTTCTACTGGCAGAATGTGTTTATACAGGTATTATTTATTAATTATTTATTGATATCCTGATAGTGAATTCATTATTTAATAACTGAGAATATGGCCACGGTGTCTTCTGAGCACCAGAAATTATTTATTTGGCTCAGGGAAAATGTCTATGAGTTGTTAACAGCTCCACCAAATAGTGATTTTTCCCTCTAAACTTCTCACATGCTTTCATTTCAATAAATGTTCAAATGATCCAATATTTCAGCAAAAATCAAAGATTAGAGAAAAAGTCCAAAAACTGAAAACAGATTTGTGTATCAGAACTTTGTTTTTTCTTCTTTCCTCTCCCATTAATCATCTCACGACCCCTCAGATTTATCTGCTGACCCTTTGGAGAGGCCCGACCCCTAGGTTGGGAACCACTGGACTAAACTAGCTAACTGTATATAAAGTAGTGTAAACTAGCTCCACCTCCAGCAGCTACAACAGTAACATGCTGCTCTAACACTGATGCTTCACTATTAATAATCTAATGATGTCATATATAATAATATATCAGTCAGAGGGACCAAACCACTACTTTTACTGCAATACTTTAACTACATCAAGCTCATAATACTTATGTACTTTTACTGCAATACTTTAACTACATCAAGCTCATAATACTTATGTACTTTTACCGTAGGAGGATTTTTCATGCAGGACTTTTACTTGTAATGGAGTATTTTTACATTGTTGTATTGGTACTTTTACTTATGGGAAATTCCAGTTTATTTCCCATAAATGTGGCCATTGTGGCTCTATTGGGTGCATCTCAGCTGATATGGCGGATCAGAACGACATCTGGTTCGAGCGAGGAAATATCAAATAAAAGACTTGAGATGCATGAAAAATCCTACTACAGTAATAAGTATTATGAGCTTGATGTATTTGATTTAGTCATTTGTCGAGCAAAAATACCGAAAATTAATCTCAAATGTGCAGATTTGCTGCTTTTCTCTGTCATATATGAAAGTAAACTGAGTTTTTTAGATGTAACTCTACTTCATTTCATAGATCAAAATGTGGTTGACCCTCCACTAACTCATAGATACTGCTGCTGAGTACAGCAAATAATGATTACTTTCATTATTGATTAGGCATTTATCCATGAAAATATTGGATAATGAAAAATTCCGGCTGTAATTTTCTGTCGGCCAAGGTGCCGTCTCGAAATGTCTTGTTTTATTTGACCAAAAGTTCAAAACCCAAAAATATTCAGTTTACAATGATGCAAACGCACAAAAGCAGCAAATCTTTGCATTTGAGAAGCTGGAACCAACTTGAAATGGACTAAAATGATCAATTGTTTATCAAAATAGTTGCAGATTAACGTTCTGTCGATCAAGTAATTGTTGCAGCTCTATTGCTAAGTTATTAACGTTTATCATGAGTCTTTTGTAATTGGATCTTGCTGATGAAGCTTGTTTAAAGGAAGGTGAGAGGCGTTATTGATCAGATCTTGGGTTATCAGTCCTGAATAAACATGCAGAAAGCAGCAGTTTGGTGTCCTGCAGCGACTGAGTTCACAGTTAACCCTGACTGTACTCTGCGGTCGTCTGGTCTGGAGATGAAACCGGCTCCAGCAGTAGATCCCAGGAGACCGTTGTGGCGCTGCTTGTTTCTGTGGCTCATTTTGTTCTGACGGTGAAATAAATAGAGCTCTGTCCTCCGACCCATGACTTCATCACAGCACACGAGCCTCCGTTTATCAGAACAACCACGTCTGCATTGTTGACGTCACTCGCAGGGGAAGTGCTTCTGTTTCAACCAGAGCTGAAGGGGTTTGTTTATGAGTTTCAAAAGGATCTTTAAGTTGCATCTAAGCCTGGTTTATTACCGACCTGATGTCATATTCCTATAAACATGCCGGTACCCGTTATCACATAGTCAACTGCTTGTTTTGATCTAAAGGTGTTTTGCAGACTTCACATTTTAGCACCATGTTGTTGCTACAAGTACATTAAAACTGCCTTACAGCATTATTAACTGTCATGAACAATATATTTTTATATATATTATAAAATGTAGTAAAATAATAGTAAAAATAGGGAAAACCTCAGCGTAGTCCACCTATAATTTAAACTCTGTCTCCTAGAAATGACATTCATATACGAAACAGCGTTGCTTTTTGCTGTGATAATGTATTTATATTCCTCATTGCTCTCCGTTATAATGACCTGTCCCTCCTGACTGAAGTAGGCGACACGCGATT
Organism: Thunnus thynnus; assembly: GCF_963924715.1. Taxonomy (NCBI): domain Eukaryota; kingdom Metazoa; phylum Chordata; class Actinopteri; order Scombriformes; family Scombridae; genus Thunnus; species Thunnus thynnus. Next base: position 24,939,538 of record NC_089539.1, on the reverse strand, counting down.
GGTCTATTTTGCGTGGAAAAAGAGTCAAATGACGCAAAACGCCCCCCTTCATGGGTACGCGCACAGAAAGCCTGAGTTAACAAAGAAAGTTCATAACCTCCGTCGTGATACCACTTATCTCTGATTGTGAGTTTAGGGTTTGTTGAGCCAGCTCACACAAAGAAAGCCTGGGTATGTTGAACTTGCTTCGTAGTTCAACCCCTCTGGATCTTTCTCTGACCTGAACCAAGTGCTGCCAGAGTCTGAACACAACCACAAACACTTCTACCAGCTGATATTTCACTGTAATATCAGATATTTGGTGGAAAAAAACCAACCAGATACGTCATCTCTGAACGTTTCACTCTCTCGTTCAGTAGTTAGACTCCCATGATTCCCGTCTGTCTTGACTTGGACTACAACTACCAGTTGCAATTAGATCAAAGAGTTTTATCTGGTGAACAGTGGAAATCATTACATTTTCTTTAACAGAATGGGAAATGACCCAAAATAAAATTGATAATTCATCCCTAAAACATGTGTAAACCGTGTCCTGAATAACTGAGCATGGCAGAATGCATTCAATGTTTATTTATATGGTCTAGTTTGGCTGATTTTGTGCACGTTCAAGCAGGTTTGGTTCATACTTTGATACTTTGCTGCTCGGTTATTTCTGGCAGCTGGTCGGCCGTCTTTGCTCTGACAGTATCTGGTGTTTCTGTACTTTATTCAGAGGTCCGGTGTGGAGAGTCTGTCCTTGGATGGTCCTCTACAGGCTGCTGTGTGAGTCAGGTCTGACAGTCAGCAGTGACTCAGGACTTTATGTAGCTGGAGAAACAGACTGAAGATCTGTAGCACAGGAACTTAAACACTGACTCATAGTTTAACACCAGTAAGTGTAAAATACACGATTTGTATGAGGTCACCCAAACATTCCCTCCATTTGTGATAAACTATGAGCATTAATGCAATTAATCGTTTTCATGGTTTGTTAATCTGCCGCTCGCTTTTTCAATTCATAAATTAATTGTTTAATCGCCAAGGAAATGTCAAAAAATAATGAAAAAATGGCCATCAAATGTCCCAAAGTTTTCATTTTTTAGAAATGTATTTATTTTTCTTTTCTCATTTGTGTAAATATGGTTTTTGATTTATTTTTAATTGACTGTAAAATATATAGTGTAAGAAAGCTTGAGGTGCAAATGCTAGCATATGTAAGAAAATCTACTTTAAATGCATTCTCACAATTAAATCTCCATAAGAAACATCACAGAGACCAAGAAGATGTCTTCAGATCACTTGTTTTGTTCGACAGTTGGTCCAAAAAAAGATTCAGTTGGCAATAATATGTGGCAAAGGAAAGCTGCGAATCCTAATTTCCCTGTCCTCATTTGAGGGGAGATCTTTGGCATTTTTGCTTGGAAAAAAATGACTTAATCAACTATCAAAATAGCCGCCCAATGTTTGACTGTTGAATTGATTAATTGACTTATTGTTTCAGTTCTACTTTGAAATATTAAAAAGTAGAAAAAAGAGTCCAAGATGATGTCTTCAAATGTCTCGTTCTGTCCGACCAACAGTCCAGAACACAAAAATATTTACTTTGTAATGATATAAAACAGAGAAAAGCTGAAAACATTGGAGAAGCTGCAACCAGAGAATTAGTTTCTATCCTTGATGAACACAGTTTAACAGAGTTTTATTTTCTGTTGTTTCAGCACAAAATGTTTTCACTTAGTAATGTTAGCATTTGCTTCTACTTTGCTCTATTTTTTCAATCGGTGTTAATGAAACTCAACACTTCCTGTGCAGGCGTTTAACATAAAGTCTGAAGGGCTACGACGCTGAAACTCCTGCAGGAAGTGTTGAGTTGAATTGACGACAGTTTAACAGTGATCACAAAAACAGCAAAGTAGAAGTTAGTAGAATTTAGAGCTGCAATGATTAATCCTCTTCTTGTTCTTTGTGTTGTTCTTCTTCTCATAAACTATTTTGATAATTAATTGTAATTTTCTAAGCAAAAAAAAAAACAATATTACAGTAGTACATTTTTGTCCTGTAACATACAGCGCTGTCAGATCCTCAATGGTCCTTTAGAAACCAGTTCAAGCAGAAGCAGCAGATGACATCAATGATTCAGGTTTAATTACCTCCTAAACGCACGAGTGTAGCTCTCCACAGTGAAATACGGCTCTGATGGCTGCTATAAATACACAACTGATACAGAATACAGCTTTAATGTTTGTTGTTCAGTAACAGAAAATAGATGCAGATGAATAGAAGCAGGTCCTTCACTCATCTGCTGAGATCTGCTCTTCATAAACTGTATGACGTGTCTGAGTGCAGTGTTACTGTACGGTAAAAATATCTGTGTTTGATCCGACTGTGACTCAAATGATTACAAATCCTGCTGAATTTTTTGATGACGTCAGCGTGGCTGAGCTGAAAAAAACAAAACAGCAAAAAAAAAAAAAAACTACAGTCTGATTTTCTGTCACATCTGACCCCAAAACATCATAAAAACATCATTTCTGCCAGTTTCTAACATTTTACATGTCGTTCGGTTTGTGTTACAGTTTATTATTATAGTATAGTCTGAATGCACATATGTGTGAGTATGACTGTAGGCCATCACAGACAGGAGGAGACCACAGCGGGAGGCCTCCCATCTGTTTACATTGTGCAGTCTGTTTGTTGAACATTCATGTGTCCTGACTAGAAAAAGTGTAAAATCTCACATTCAGACAAAACATGAACAAAATGTAGTGTTGGTTTAAATTCACAGGTCTGATAGTAGTGCCAGAACCTGAGAAGAACCCGTTCATAACGTATAAACAAAAGAAAAATAACGAATGAGAAATAAAATCAATAAAATTCAACTATACTGTCATTACTTATTGACAACAAAACGACTATTTTTGTTCCAGGATGGTGCAACCTGGTAAAAATACCAAAAGATAATGAATTACTGTAAAAGTTGAGTGCTAAATTATTAAAGAGGCAAGATAATTAAAGTGTACACTGTGCAAAAATGCAGATACTTTTGGATTTACAGTATTTGGCCAGGTTTGATGATATCTATCTTCAATAGATTTACACAATAGGAAAACATGTTTTAAAAGAGATATAATGTGTTAACGAGTGAGCTGTAGAAATATTAGTACATGTATTTTTATCTTTGATTTTTGAGGCTAGCTGTTTCCAGTCTTTATGCTAATCTAGTCAAGTGGAGTCAATTATAGAAGACATTTAAAACAACAAATGTTGACCAAAGTACTTTACAGAGACACAAGAATTACAATCAAATAAAAATACAGACAATAAAAGTATATATTAAAAATGTTGGATAAAATCAGGTTGCTCAGAGAACCACGTTTTATTAGTCTATTAATTGATTAGTTGAGCAACTGTTTTGACAATTGATTAATCGTTAGTCATTTTTCAACAAATGTTTCCTTGTTCCAACTCCTCAAATTAGATGATTCCCTACTACTTTTCTTTGTTTTATGTTAAATTTGTAATCTGAGTATTTGGGGGTTTTGTACTTTGTTGGACAAAAAACTTTTAGGGATTTTTCAGGAAATTGTTAAGATATTTTTCACTGTTTTCTGACATTTTACAGACCAAATGAATTATTAATTATCCAAACAATAATCACAAAATCTTCAACTGTTCCTTTGAGATTAGATTAGGTGGATTGGTCAGGATTTTGGGGTTTTAGTGGGTTCAGGTCTGCCTGAAAACCTCCAGCCTGAAGCAAAAGAATAGAAACGGGGTGAAAAAAGAGGAAATCTTTAGTCTGAATGCTGGATTAGTCAACGCTGCCATGAGGGCAACTGTCACATCTGTGTGACGTCTTCAAGTTGAATCCTTTTCATCCAACCTGCTGCATGTCATCAGTTCCACCGCAGGATTTCAAAGAAGATGAGCCTGAAGGCCTCATCACATGACATTCATTCATTCACTCATTCAGCCTGAACACATGACACACGGGAGGTCACATGGATTACAGCAACGTGGAATCTTCTCTTTACATCAGGTCAAGTCATGGCAGATTATCTATGAAGCACATTAAAAATCAGTGTGTTTAAAAACCTAAACAATAAGAATGGCCTGTGAGGCAGAACTCAGAAGATTAAGTCATGGGGCATTCCTAATATGAATAGGGAGTCCAGTTATCTTAATTACTATAATTGAGGAGGTCTAGAGCTGCAACGATTAATTGATTTGTTGATTTGAAAATTAATTGGCAACTATTTTGATAATCAAATAATCATAAGTATCATAAGTATCATCTTTTCAAATGTGACGATTTAATTCTTCTCTTTGTCGTACACGATGATAAACGTAATATCTTTGGGTTTTGAACTTTTAGTTGGACAAAACGACATTTGAAGATGTCACCTTTGGCTGTGGGCAACTATAATGGACAATTTTACAATTTTCTGACATTTTATTGACAAAACAAAAGAATAAAAATAAAAAAAACTTCATTGATACTGAAAATAATCATTATTTGCAGCATATAATAGTGATTAAGGAGGTGTTAGCAGTCCTTTTATGTTTTTGGGCGTCACTGAGGCAGGGATGTCCCAATCAACTGTTTTTGGCCCCGATTCAGATCCAAGAATTTAAATTTGATACCATGACTGATCCAATACTTATTTTCACCCATAAGTCTCCCATCAAACTTAATTCATCCCAAAATAAATTCTTGTGCCAAAGATGCTCCGTATACAGTACACACTAAAATTAAATGCATAGCAGCATTAGATGTGAAATGATGATTAAATATATCTGACACATTAAAATAAACGCTGTCCTGTTAAAAACTATTTTGTGTCTTGCAGGTGGTTCTAGTTGTCTTGTAGGTGGTTCTAGTTGATATTTAGTTAGTTCTAGTGGTTTTGTAGGTGGTTCTAGTGGTTTTGTAGGTGGTTCTACTTGATATTTAGGTGGCTGTAGTAGTTCTATAGGTTTTATTGGTCTTTTAGGTGGTCCTAGTAGTCCTGCAGGAGTTGTCTTTTCAGTGGTTCTGTGGAATGTGTAGGTGGTTTTATTTGTCCTTAAGGTGGTTCTAGTGGTCCTGTAGGGGGTTGTAGTTGTCCTATTGGAAGTTCTGGAGACGCTGTAAGTGGTTACAGTTGTGGTTCTAGTAGTTCTTTAGGAGGTTGCAGTGGTCTTTTCGGAGATTCTGTCGAACATGTAGCTGGTTCTATTTGTCCTTAAGGTGGTTCTTCAGGGGTTATAGTTGTCTGTTGGGTGGTTCTAGTAGTTCTTTAGGAGGTTGTTATGGTCTTTTAGGTGGTTCTAGTGGTCCTGTAGAGGGTAGTAGTTGTCTTTTAGGAGTTTCTGGGGACGCTATAGGTGGTTACAGTTTTCTTTTAGGTGGTTTTAGTAGCTCTTTAGTTTCTAGTTGTCTTTTAGGAGGCTCTAGTGGCACCTACAGTTATGGGAGATTTTGGAGTGACGTGACAGCGCTTTCTACCACCATCATAAAAACACCAAAGGAGAACGTTCCTTTGGAAGAATTCAGTTCATCCCTCCGGTAAAGTTCCATACACTTTGAAAATCCGTGACAAGGAGAACTGAAGCTGTTCTTTATGCTGGTTTTTCTTTTAATTTGTCATCCATCTGTATACAGTATGTGTCGGCCTGACTTTGAGATTAAGATTTCAGTTTATATTTTAGTGAATATGTTTGAACCTCTCTGTATTTATAATAATTACAGACTGGTAACTCATAAATGTGGATTCTGCATCTTTAGCCTTAGTGGCTGTTCATCCATCCATCCATCCATCCCTTTAGGTCAAACTTTCATCCAGGTCACTGAAGCTTTGACAGAGCATCTCTGAGCTCCCACCAAGTATTATATAACTGTCATGAAAAATACAAAAGCCCGAAACATGGCTCATGAAATTTCTCTCCGATGCCAACACAGAGAGATTTCGGAGTGATTCAGCTCACTTTCATCAGATGATGAGTGATAGTGCGCTGGGCTTCATAACACAGTTGATGTATTTTTAAAATGGGATACGCAGCTATAAATAGAACAGGACTTTTATCAATGTCTCTGAGGCTGCTGCAGAATGGCTGCACTCTAACGTGAACATAGAGATATGGAGGATATCAGACTTTAACACCCTTAAAAAAAAAAAAACTTTACCCAAATAAAGAAACTGACAATAATGAGAAAGTAGAAATTGTCAAATATGTTAGCCTGTTGGTTGCAGCGGACTGTAAGGGTCAAGAGAGGGTTTTTAATATTAATGAGACCAGTAAGAAAGCACAAAAACTATCAATTCTTGTTTTTAAATATTTTCTTTCACTTTTTTCAAAATTGAACATTTTACATGCAAAACAACAATACACATGAAATACAGAACAGCTAATGCAACTAAGGTAAAGAAAGAAAAAAGAAGACATGGTAGCACATTATTTTACAGGTCCTTTTTAATGTTATACTAATTTCCTGGAAATTTTCGGTGTGAATGAACGGTAAACTTTGAGGACTTTTCTCAGAAAGGATGCAGTTTGGTACAAAAGACAAAACAGTTGAGTTTAGTCGGTAATTACTCATGTTTGGGTTCATATGTAGCTGTTAATTTGCAAAAATCCTCACTAAATTAGATTCTTACCAATTCTTTAACTGACAGACAATACTTAGTTTTCAGTGTGTGGTTTTGTGTGTCAAACTACATATTAGCACATAAGATTCTTTCTTAAAACTCTATATAATGAGTATTTTAACATTTACTGTCAAATTACATAACTCTTTCAAAGAAATGTCCTAAGAATGAACAGTAGCACATCAGCTTTTTTTAGAAATTTATTTTTAAAAAAAATCTTTAAATTCCTGTAAAAAGTAAAGGATCCATAAAATTAAGTGTTACTGACATTGTTAATAGACGCTCACTTGTATATCATTTTCATGAAACAACCCAACATGCTAATATATTGTTTGATAAACCAAACTACACGGTGAAAAGTACATTTTTTACTGTCAGTTAAAGAATTGTAAAGATTCAAATTTTATTAAGTTATTATGACATTAACAACTATGTTTGAACTCAAATATAATGAGTGGGCACTGACCAACTAGACCAGCCGAACACTTTTTTCTATTTTTATCAGAATTTGTACCAAATTGCATCACCCTCTCTGTAAAATGTCCTAAAAAAAACGTTAAATACCTGCAAATTACACCGAAATTTATATAAAATTAAAACACCTGTAAAATAAAGCATTACGTAAGACAATAGTAACTAAAATTAAAATAAACATTTAGACAGTAATAAAGTTTGTTTCTCAAACAATAACATTTTTTGTCTAATTGTATAGAATTATTGATTTCTGTAATACACATTTAAACTGACAGTCTTATAATTTTCATTTAGTGTCACACATTTTTTGGCAATAATTTAGTAAGATTTCTGTAAGTTTAACAGCGTTGCCATGATGATTGTTTAAGTTGGTTAAGTTACCTAACAGGAACATTTCAGGATCAACTGGGAGATTAATCCCGTAGATTTGTGATAAAATACTTCACCAATCTATTTTAGTGCTGTCATCATCACATTTGGAACAAGATGTATCCACCCATTGAGCCGTGGCCGCCCAAGTACAGCTATAACACATATTTCCATTCAAAAATGTAAAAAATCTTCTGGTATTCAGTGATGGCTGCAGCTCTCTGGAAGCTTCTCCTCCTCTGTTTGCCAGCAGGTTGTGTTCTCTGACTCACCTCTGTCCAAAAAGACGATGCTTCACGCCAAAATCTGACTGGACGGAGGCCAGAGGTCATTTCCTCTCTGCAACTAGAGCTGTTGTTGGCTGCTGTTAAGTGTGAAATGTGAACAGCTTCACTGCAGCAGACTGACAAGGTGTTCACACTGCTGATCACTCATGTTTGAACAGCGGAGAGTCTCCAATTTCAGTTGTGGTCATGATTTTTTACAGAGAGCTGAAATTAAACTAAGGAGCTATGGGGTAAAAAAAAACTCATTTAAAACCCAACTGACATTTGAGATTACAGCTAAAAAGCTGAAAAATCACTTTAGAAGAGTGTGTTTGTGAATTTTATGGATGGAAACCAAGTTATAATGATTTAAATAAATCATAAGGAAATGTTTGTAGTGACAGTAAATTTCAACAAATGACCTTCTCTTTCAGCTCAAGCGTTTCCACAATGAAATCAAAGCCTGAGCAGATCAAAGTAAACAAGGTTAATCCTCACAGTCTTCTATTAAATTAACCTAATTCACTTTCTGTGTGTGAAATTGAATGAAATGCCAATACACAATGTTTTTCTCCCACATTATAGAGACAAAGCAGACATTCCTCTCGATCTTCCTCTCTGTAGCTAATGATTATTTGCATTATTGATTTTAATATGCTGATTATTTTCTCCTTTTAATCATTTGGTCTAAAAAAAAATGTCAGAAAATATTGACCAATGTCCATCAACTGCCAAATATTAAATTAATTGCCAACTATTTTGATAATTGATTGGTTGCTTTCAGTCATTTTGTACAAAAAAATGACCAAATTCTCTGATTGCAGCTTCTTAAATGTGAATATTTTCTGGTTTCTTTAGTCTCTTTGACAGTAAACTGAATATCTTTGTGTTGTGGACAAAACAAAACATTTGAGAACGTCGTCTTGGACTTTGTGTAACACTGATCTTTTCACTGATTTTATAGATCAAACAACTAATAATAATAATAATAATAATAATGATAATAATATACTTTATTTGTACAGCACCTTTCATACAAAATGCAGCTCAAAGTGCTTCACATTGAAAAGATAAAAAAAACAAATGATAAAAGAAAAAAACATAGTAGCAATAATAATTCAGAACATTAAACAGGAATACATGCGTAGAATAAAAGGAGGCAAACAAGAAAAACATTAAAAGAGAGGAAACAGCTAAAAATCTCAAGTAAAAGACATAATCATTCATGAAAAAGAATAAAAATTAAAGTGTTTCAACAATTAATCAATTAATCAAGAAAATACAGACAAACAGATTAATCTATAAGTCTTATGTGAGCCGATGTATTGGACTCTTCAACAGTGTAAAACAGCCCAGAACTGTTTTTACTTGCCCAGTTAAATAAAAAGTTGTCCAGTACTGACTTAAACTTAAACTGGTCAGTTTGATTCTGATTGGAGCAGCCAACCAAGGAATTAACCAATTACAGACAGGTCAATCAATAGCGACGTATCTACATAAAGAAAACGGTGAATTATTGTTTTTGAACTGATGGAATCAAACCAAGTTTATCTTTTAATCAGATTAATATTAATGTGATCGGGTTTTGATCGGTCCTGAAGGATGTGACTGTTTTCGGGGGGTTTCTCTGCTCTGTACGCCTCAGAGAAGCAGCTGGTCTGACAGGAAGTTTAACTTAATGCCATGTCATCCTCTGCCTGGTTGCCTGGCAACAGTTGCCGGGTGGCAGGCAGGTGCCTCGGTCGGCCTGTAAAGAGGTAGCAGAGCAACCCCGAGGTGATGAAGGGCGGGTGGTCGAGATAAGAGAGTGTGATCGTATTGATCGGTGCAGCTCTTTATATCCTGATACTTTCAAATCATTTTTTCGAAATAAAATAAAAGAGTGAGTTTAATAATCCAGCAGGATGTGAATAATTTATCAGCTGTTTTATTGCCCATAAAGAGAAATAGCTTCTGATTTGAGAAACGGCCAGAAGAGAATAATGGAATAATAAATTAGTAGACGCTGCAGGACTGAACCGCATCAACGTTTTAAGAGCTCGCAGAGGAAACTTTACCTCCACAGACATTAAACACACAGTGAGGATGTGCTTTAATGTGGAGCTTTAATTATGGGGATATTTGTTGTGTTTTATATGTAACTTCTGTGGAGGCCTGTAAACCCTTCAATGAAAAGTTTCTGTACTTTTTTTTTTTTTTTTTGAAAGTTCTGCATCTGGTTTTACATGTAAACGATCTAAAAGAACTAAATTTAGCTCCAGAAAGTCCAAATCCAGGATTCATCAAGCGGACTTCCTGCAGACTTCCAGAGAGTCCGCTTGGGATGCAGACTTCACCCGGAAAATCACCAGTAATCCACAGCAATATGGAAGTGAAAATGTTCTATCAGTAATTTAAAAAACAACAATCATCATCATCATAATGATATGTACCTTCATCATTCCTCTTGTTCATACTGGATATTAAAGCTATAATATATATAGTTATTCCACATTAAAATGTGTAAAAACAACTAGACCTATGTTATATATGTTGTTGAGTTGTGTACTTACATTATCCCAAATGTTTCCAACAATGTTCAAACTCAGAGAAATCTGTAATTTAATCAAAGTAACGGACCGTTTCATTTGGTCGCCTGTCGATGGCGTCATACCTCCTCTACCAAAGAGTAAACACGCACAAGATGCATACGGCGGCGCTGTGTTTGTCCGCTACAATGGCGTCTACCAAAGAGTAACTTACACACATACAAGATAATACATCGGCGTTGTGGTTGTTCCACACAAACTGTTATAAATTGACTTTTATTCAGTTTTAAGCCACATTTTCATGATAAATTTAGGTGGTTTTTAACTATATCTTTTAGCTGGAAGAAGGATTTTAGTCATTGGACGTCTGGATCTTAAGTTATCAGAGAAATAAACTGGACAAACGTTAGCAGCAGCTCGGCTAACAGCCCCTCCGGGAAGTCTGGTGGTCACCAAACATCGTCAGAGAAATATTGATTTTTTTTTTATTTTTTTAGGTAAAACAGCTTTAATTAGTATTTAAACGATTTTAATCTCCGAGTCCGTTTGTTCTGGAGAGGAGGAGACCTCTGCGGATAAAAACATCCTGAATGATGAACACTGGAGTAATCCTATCCCGCTGAAGCTGGTTATTTAACAACGAAGACAACAACTCCCATGATCCCTTGCTACTTCACACCGTCATCACACTCCGTCTGTTGTTATTGTTTTGATTGAGACGCCTAGCGGCTGAAATTACATATTGTGCGTTTAAAAGATCCTTCAAATTTGACCTGACGAAGATCCAGCTGCTGCCATGTTGTTTAATTCTGTGTATTTGTCTTTGTTTCGGTGTCCTGCAGGTTGTTTTAAGGATGACCGCATCGTGTTCTGGACTTGGATGTTCTCCACGTACTTCATGGAGAAGTGGGCTCCTCGGCAGGACGACATGCTGTTCTACGTTCGCAGGAAGCTCGCCTACGTCAGCACCGACAACGCCGAGGGCAAAAAGGTGAGCGAGAATAATCCGCACACACACACACACACACACACACACACACACACACACACACACACACATATTTATGGTCGTTTGTGTGAACCAGGAGGCTGCGGGTTTGATTCCTCGTCATTCATCGGTGTTTCCTCTCAGCTCCTCTGGGTCAGTGATCATGTGACTGCAGGTTGTAGAAGTGCAGAAAATGTCGGAGTTAACAAGTTAAATATTAGACTTGTGTTTGTTCAGTCCTTCAGTTTATCATGAACTCAGCAGAAAAAAACAGGAAGTCAGCCTTCATTTACACAACTATAAATGATCAGTTATGATAGAAAGTTTCTCTAAATGCTGAGATCCAGGAACACACATTATAAAACCATAATATTTCCATTAATTTACCCTTTAATTGGCATTTTTAATTAAAGAATAGATAAATTAATGCTTTTCATTACAGTTCTATATCTTTTAATTATTTAAAAGATTATTTAATTACCTTTTTTTTTTAATCTAACAAGTAACATCACACGTTTCTCCGTCCTTGAAAGGCCTTAATTTTACAATTAAAAGAAAAATTCAGCATTTTAAAATGTTTTTCTATGTTGATTATTCATCGATGGCTTTTGTGAAATTTGGTCAATTTTGAGAAGTTTTTACCTGCATGGATTAAAACGTCCTTAATCCAAGCAGAAATCCATTAATATAACCATTAATTAACCTCAAATTTGGGATTCACCCCTTAAATTGGAGGTTGATTAATAGAAATATTAATATACAATATTTTAAAGAGTTTTAATGGGTTTTCTGTGAGGGATACCACTTTATTAAAGGAGGTCTTTCATCTTATTTATTATTTTTATCCCTTGAAAAGCCCTTAAACCATGCAGATATTCCCTTTTTAAAAAAACATAATATACAATAATTAATTAATTAATTTACTTGTTATTAACCCCAGCATTAGCATGTTTGACCTACATGTAAGACAAGATGATTTCCTAAAATAGAACAAAAAACCAGACAAACACTGTAAAAAGGTAAAATATGAGTCTCTTAAAAATATATTTGCGGCTGAAACTATTTCAGACCTTTAATGTGAACTGATTTCCTCTCATAAAACACACGACGTCGTCATTATACAGTGAAAAAAAACTCAAATTAAAACAGTTTGAGGTGAAATATATGAATAAAAAGCTCCTGTTGTCTCTTCCGTTCTCTCTCTGTCAGTAAATAATAGATCCTGAACGTCTCCACAACAACTTTTTTTCAAATAAAACATGATCAGACCGTCGGAGAGAGCGAGTCTCGGCGTTCGATGTCGATGATGAAGAACATCCAGAGGGACAGTTTGACCCCCCGAGCTCGGCCCTCACGCTCCAAACAATCTGAGCGTTTAAATGTATGAACGCAGCTTTCTGATTTTTTTTTTTTAAAATATGCATCTTCATGAACAGAAGCGTCTGCGGTGCGACTGTTTGTCTGCTGAGCCTTTTAATCTGCACATCAGATCTGACGCCGAGACTGTATTGATCTTATTTATGGGGATGAGAGAGAGAGGCCTTGGTCACTTCCTGTGTTCAGATGCTTTTATTAAATATCTGATGCAGCAGAGACGATCTCTGCGTCACCGTGGCGACCCGCTCAGGTGATTCATATTCATAATTCTGTCTTTTAAATCGTCCTTCAGACTGAGTTTCAGCTTTAGATCTAAATTACATAACAGCAAAACACCAAAAACAAACTTCCTGGTTCAACAACTCTGACACTCAAATGTATTTTACAGCCTCTTCAAATCCAAGGAAAGTCAACAAAGAGGGAAAAGAATCCCTAAAACAATGTGTCATATATGTGAGATTCATCTTCTGCAGTGTTGATGTTGCAGTTTATTTCTAAAGTCAACTGTTATACAGCATTGGAAGCTCAAAACAAGAAAAAAACACACATTTTGAGTTTGAATTAAAAAATAAAACATGGAAAGAAGACAAAATATTAAAGATTAACATGAAAAAAGAGAAAAATGACAAATGACTGATGTTAAAACTTTTGTCAGACCTTATTTTGAAAGTATAAATATAAAATGTATAAATGTGTATAAATGTATAATTTAGCTCCGTGTTCCTCGTCTCTCTCATCGTTATAATTAGATTTTCTGAATAACACTCGAGTCTCTCTGTCTGCCTTTTTTTAAATTTTTTTTTTATTTGTAGTTTGTCCTACATCGTCCTCGCCTCCGTCCCTGGTTGCCACGGTTACGCTCCGTTGTTCTCGCGGCGGCCAGGTCGGGTTAACGGCTCGCATCGTCTCCGTTTCATCACACCGGAGAAACGAGCTTCAGTCACTTTGAGGTTATTTTACTGTTTGAGGGTTTCAGACTCGGGTCAGTCACAGACTGTTTAGTTAATCCACTAATCCATTCAGTCTTTTTTTTTAAGCAAAAATGCCAAATATTTGCTGACTTTAGATCCTAAAATGTGAAGATTTTCTGTTTTTCTCTGGTTTTAGTTTTGACCTGTTGCTCAAACAAACAAAGACGTTTGAAGATGTAATAATGATGAAAATTAAAATAATTATTATTTTGAGCTCTAGCAGAGCTAGCAGAACATTTCAGGCCTCCGTCTAGACTTCAACTGTCTAAAAAAACCTCACAGATCCTGAATCAGGATGTTCAGAGTTTTGCTTTAGAGGCAAAAAAAGGTGGCGAGTAATTCTCTTTTCATTATCTGTCTTCCTTTAAAAACATCTTTTTTCACAAGCTTTTAGTTTGGTTATTGGGTGAAACAGGTAATTTGTTAGTCTGTCCCTCCCGCCGCACGAAATAATGGATTAATCCTGGAAAAGCTGTTGATGTCGCACTTTTCTCCTTATGAAAATAACACGGAGATTATTCGACCAATGAGAATTTAGTCGGACGAGAGCATATCGACCAGTCGACCAGCAGACTGCAGCCCTAGTTGGTGGACAAACTGTGGAAATGCTGTTTAAGCTGCTGTTTGTAAATGTGACTGTGAGGAATCAACCGAAGCTTCCTGCTCTGTCCTGCAGAACCATAAAGTTTCTAACTAACTGTTCTCTGTATGCTGAGTTTTATGGTTTGTTTTCAACACTCTCCTCAGATATGGATGTCAGTGTTGAAGTATGTGCAGTAAAAATAGAGAACAAAGTCTTTCTTCCACTTCCCTCTGGCAGCGGTTTGCTCTCACATGTCACTTTCTGCTCGCGTGCAGAATCACAAAAACACGCCGAACGTGTGAAAAAAAAATCAGTTTGCTTTGTTTTTTTTATTTGTGAAAGACGTCGATCAGCTTCCTCCCATCCATTCCCCCCCCCCCCCCCCGTCATCGCCCTCCCACACACACACACACACACATACGTAACCACGGCAACCATTCCCTGTGCTCTAAATGGTCTGTGAGTGATATGAATCCTGGCATGTGGAGACCTTGTATCTCCCCATAGACCGGCTGACACAGACCTTCATCAGGTCTGTTTTTAAATAGAGACGAAGAGGAAGAGCAGCTGATTCTGAACCATTTATATATTTATATATATATATATTACATTTCTGTTCCTACAGCGGGAATAAAGACTGTACATGTGGAGAGGATCTGTCTCTTTGGAATCAGGAATATCTACAACACATTTCATGCAAAACGTCCGTTTAGAGAGAGAAACACCTGCAGAGTCTCCAACAGAAGCCAGGAACTGTTGTTTTAGGTTGTTGTTGTTGTGGGAGGTCAGTTAAAAAGGGACACACAGAGAGTTCTGCAACTGACACTTATTTTCATTATCATTCATTATTATTTATATTTAAAAAGATATTTTATACATTTTTTCGATTAATAAATGAATCGTTTGGTCTGTAAAACATTAAAAAAACAGTGAGAAAATATCTGTAAAAATATCCTGGAGCAAAATATGTCATTAAATGTTTGTAAATTAAATGTGAATTTTATTTACTTTCGTGTAAGAAAACAAAAAGGCAGAAAAATTGTTAAATTAAATCATTAAAACACCTGAAACCATCAAATCTTTGGCATTTTTGCTTGAAAAGTGACTTAAATGATTCAGATCTGTGAATATTATTATTATTATTATTATTATTATTATTATTATTAAACATTTTGCCTTTTTCATTAAGATTAAAAGTGCAAATAATAAAACATCTGAATATTAGAAGTACTTTCTTTCCTACATTATGCAGACTGGACGAGACGACTGATGATATGAATATAGATGAAAAAGACAAAACTAAACTAGTGATGAAATGTTATAAATACTGGACGTTTGTTTGTTGCCTTGTTGATGAATCAGATAAATACGTAAAAGGAAAACATGTGGAAATAACTAAAAATAAAAAGATTAACAAAAAAACTCACAAATATCAGTGAAATTGATGGTAATTTATTAAAAAAAACACATTAAAATCTCATAATGTCAGCAGACGTTGTTCAGCATTTCCTCGAATACAAGACCATTATAACTCATTCTGTTCCAGCAGACAGAAGGGATCTTTGATTTAGTTCATCTTGTTTGTGCGAGATAAAGACGTCCATCATCTTTTGGGACTTCTGGGGATCCGTAGACGCCTCCTGTGTTTCTTCTTGACGTTGCCATGGTAACAGATGAATATAGAGCTGATGTTGCAGCAGGACTCTGAACCGACTCGTCCTGCAGGTCTGAGCTCCTCTGATGTCAAACTGCAGTGACAGGAAGTCTCACCTGCACACACACACACACACACACACACACTCTGTGACTGTGTGTGTGTGTGTGTGTGTGTGTGTGTGTGTGTGTGTGTGCTGTATTAGCGTCGGTATCCGGTTGTGATGAAGTGTGTCGGCTGTGTTTCAGGTGGAGGTGGAGGTTTACAGGAGAGACTCCAAGAAGCTGCCCGGCCTCGGTGACCCCGACATAGACTGGGAGGAGAGCGTCTACCTGAACCTGATCCTGCAGAAGGTGATCCACACACACACACACACACACACACACACACACACACACACACACACACACACACACACACATTAATATTTAGTCTAACCTAACACATATAAATGTAGGATTTATTGCAGAGATGTTGCTTTATACTACGTTATTATACTACATTAGTTTTTATCTAATAAACTGACAACTGAATATATGTTTTGTTTTTGTCATTATCGGTTCATTGAATCCATTTTGAGTTAAATCAATAACACAACAAAGTCTGCAACAAGTGAAAGAGTTTGAATATTTAATTAATTAATATGAAGTATTCTGAGTAGATTGATACTTGCAGTGTTTACATTCTTTGATGCTGATCATTGCAGGAAGCTGATGCAACACTCTCAATCAGAGCTGCAACTAAAGATCATTTTCATTATCGATTTTAATTATTTGGTTGATTAAATGTTAAAAAAAGCCTCCAGTGGAGCCTTTTAATCAGCTGTTTTTGTCCGACTAACAGTCCAGAACCTGAAAACATCCAATTCACTGTTGAAGAAAAACAGCAAATCTATTTTAGAAGGTGGAAGCAGATACTTTGTGCTTGAAAAATGGTTGTTTTTTTTAACCGTTTTTTAATTTTTAGTTATTATGGATTAATCGTTGTAGCTCTACTTTAATTGATTGATTAGTTACCAACTATTAAATTAATCGCCAGCTGTTTTGATAATCAATAAATCGTTTTGAGTCATTTTTAAAGAAAAAAAATGTCCAAATTCTTTGATTCCAGCTTCTTAAATGTGAATATTTTCTGGTTTCTTTAGTCTCTATAACAGTAAACTGAATATCTTTGAGTTGAGGACATTTTATAGACCAAATAACTAATTGTTTAATTGACACACACAATTAATTGATAATGAAAATAATCTTTAGTTGCGCCTCTACTGCCAACAATAACCTGAAACCTGTATTATCTTCCAGTTGGACTATGTGGTGACGTGTGCCGTCTGCACGCGCTCAGACGCAGGAGATATCCACATCCACAAGAAGAAGTGTCAGGTGGGAAAAAAGCATCAAGCTCGGCGGCAGCTCTCACACTCTAATTACAGCAGAGCAGCTCTCCAATTAGCTGGTTTCAGGCCTCATTTATCACAGCGGTGGTTAATGAAGATGTCTGTGATTTCTCTTTTTTTTCTTTCCTCCTCTCTCAGGAAGTGTTTGCGTCTCCCAGCAAACACGCCATGGACAGCAAAGGAGAGGAGTCCAAGATGAGCTACCCCAACATCTTCTTCATGATCGACAACTTTGAGGAGGTAAAGGAAACAAAACTCGTCTGGTTGAACTGCTGCAACGACTTCAACCGTATGTGAGCCGCCTCGCAGCCTGTGAAATAATAAATAAACTCCAAAAACCGTCAATCAGTCGTCGGCGACCAGTTCAGGGTTAAAATAAAGCTTTATCTGTACAGTCTGCACATCTCAGGTGAAGCCCACAGCTAACTCATTGACTTTATGGCTGTTTTAAACGCACAATATGTAATTTCAGCCACTAGGCGTCTCAATCAAAACAATAACAAAAGACGGAGTGTGATGATGGTGTGAAGTAGCAAGGGATCATGGGAGTTGTCTTCGTTGTTAAATAACCAGCTTCACCGGGATAGGATTACTCCAGTGTTCATCATTCGCAGAGGTCTCCTCCTCTCCGGAACAAACGGACCCGGTGATTAAAATTGTTAAAATATTAATTAAAGCTGTTTTACCTAAAAAAAAAAAAAAAAAAAAATCAATATTTCTCCGATGATGTTTGGTGACCACCGGACTTCCTGGAGGTGCTGTTAGCCGAGCTGCTGCTAACGTTTGTCCAGTTTATTTCTCTGATAACTTAAGATCCAGACGTCCAATGACTAAAATCCTTCTTCCGGCTAAAAGATATAGTTAAAAACCACCTAAATTTATCATGAAAATGTGTCTTAAAACTGAATAAAAGTCCATTTATAACAGTTTGTGTGGAACAACCACAACATCGATGTATTATCTTGTATGTGTGTAAGTTACTCTTTGGTAGACGCCATTGTAGCGGACAAACACAGGGCCGCCGTATGCATCTGGTGCGTGTTTACTCTTTGGTAGAGGAGGTATGACGCCATCGACAGGCGACCAAATGAAACGGTCCGTTACTTTGATTAAATTACAGATTTCTCTGAGTTTGAACATTGTTGGAAACATTTGGGATAATGTAAGTACACAACTCAACAACATATATAACATAGGACTAGTTGTTTTTACACATTTTAATGTGGAATAATTACATATTATAGCTTTAAATCCCACAAAGCATGATGGGAAATGTAGTACCCAAACTTATAATGCAGAAGGCTCAATCTATTCACGTACAGCAGTAGTGAAACTAAAAGTGAATGAATCTGATTCATTTGGAAACAATCAATGCTGTGATGTCAGCAGGCTGTTAACATTCAGGTTGTTAGAAAATGACACGTAAAGTACAAAGTGGACAAAGTTTTCACAGAGAAGAAGAAGAAGATTTCTTGCTTTGTGTCTAAAAACGATACTGAAAAAGGAATCTGTAGATCATGTTGTTAATAATATAGTTACCACTTGTTTTATATTCACATTGAAGAAACTTAAACTAGTATTTATTTTTTTGAACACTATCAAAATAGTTGGTGAATTTTCTTCATGGTGTGGAGTAATTTTACTGTATTTTAGCTCTAGTGGAAGCATTTCAGGGAAAGTTTGATGATTATTGTGATAAAACTATTTAACATGGTAATAAACAACCAGTAGGGCTGTGTGATATGACCAATATATCATATCCTGATAACGATAAATGTCACGATATAGAACATTTTCTGTCAATTCAATGAATAAATAGTTAAATAACCACATGGAAAGGCCTACTTCTAATTACATAGCAGCAGAAGTATCCAACCAAACAACGAAAAATATATATATATATAGAAAGATTTGCGACACAACAAAATAAACAATAGAGGATAAAAGTTTTTCTGTCACCACATGATATATTATTGTCATATTGCTCAGCCCTACTATTTGGAACAACTAATACAGATATAATTATATTGGATGTGTTTAAAACTTGAGGATATACAAGCAAAAATAAAACCAAAATCAAAATATTTCATGTATGTACAGTATAGTGCCGTTTTAAATACCAAATGAGTTTTCTGAGTATCCCAACTTCCACTGAAAATAATAATATATGAAATGCTTTGCAGTGACTCCTGTAAATGAAGGAAATGATTGAAATCAGCTGGAAGTAAACCTGCGGTAAAACGTTAAAGTGGTCAATCGCGGCCTCCCGGTCGCTGGGCCGATCGAGTTGATGCTGCCGGTGTAATGAAGCGTGACTTGATGCTTTTTCACTCCATTTAAACACAAACTACTGCGCCAACACCTCGTTTTATAGGTCAGCTGGAGGGAGAAACACCAGATCAGAGATTTCCCTCACGGGGAGGAAATCAATGAACGTTTTTTTTGCTTACTGTGTACTCAGTCAAGCATCTCAACAGTCGTTCTGTGTGTGTGTTTCTGTTTTTATGGTCAAATGACCTCACAAACAGAGAAAACGGGGGCCTTATTTAGGGTTCGGGAACTGGGAACGTGACTAGTTTCAGGGTGAAGGTGTGTGTTTGTGTTGTTTGTGCAGGTGTTCAGTGATATGACGGTGGGCGAGGGGGAGATGGTGTGCGTGGAGCTGGTGGCGAGCGACAAGAGCAACACGTTCCAGGGCGTCATCTTCCAGGGCTCCATCCGCTACGAGGCGCTGAAGAAAGTCTACGACAACCGGGTGAGAAACTGTAGCCAAAATGCAAAATGCTAACATCAAATGTTAACATGATAACAACTAATGATTATTTTCATTATTGATTAATTGTTTGATCTATAAAATGTCTAAAAATAGAACTTTTACTCAAGTTTAAAGCCTTTTGTATCACAAATTAAAGCCCAAGAAACTTCCAATTTCATCTTTACTTTGTTCCCACCAAAAACAAATGCTTTGTCAGTTCAGTTCAGATTTTTATTGTCGAAAAAAAAAAAGTGAAACATAAACACAATAAGAACACAACTCGAGGACATTAAACGTTGCATTAAACATGCTAACGTTATCAAGCACCATCATAGTTATAATTATAACTCTGGTTTCTCTGAAAGCTTCATTATCAATATCTGACCTTCTGCTAACTAGTGTCTGTCTGCCATTCAAGATAATTAAATACAGATTTCATATATTTTAACCCTCACACAAACCAACTCAAACAAAAAAAACAACTCAAAAATGGTAAACATGGGAATCCTTGTTATCTTACTTCCTATCTTGCATGATGTGAAAGTCCAGATAATTGATTAATCGTTCAAATTACTGTAAAAATATCAAACATTTGCTGGTTCAAGGTTTTCAGATGCAAGAATTTGCTGCTTTTCTTGGACTTACATGATAGTAAATTTGATATTTTTGGGTTTTTGACTGTTGGTCGGATGAAATGAGACATTTGAAGACGTTAACCTGTACTCTAGGATATTATGATCAGTATTTTTCATTGTTTCTGATGTGTTATAGACCGGATGATTTATCAGAATACAAAACCGTGTTCATCTCGTGTGGGAATAAAGCTTTTACTACATATTGATGACTGATGTTCTGCTTGTAGGTCAGTGTTGCTGCTAAAATGGCCCAGCGGATGTCTTTTGGCTTTTACAAGTACAACAACATGGAGTTTGTGAGGATGAAGGGTCCACAGGGAAAAGGTCACGCCGAGATGGCTGTCAGCCGGGTGCCGACAGGTGACACCTCCCCCTGCGGCACCGAGGAGGACCAGGTGTCACCCATGCACGAGAGGGTGAGGACAGCACACACACACACACACACACATAAATCACAAGACCACAAGTTCTTACCTCAGGTTAGCGACAAAACAAACAAGAACCTTCTATGCCTTAAAATAAAGTGTTGATTTCATTTTTAAGGCATAAACAAATCAAATAAACAAAAATACCCTCACCTCTTGATGTAAAGATCCATAACATGGTGTCACTGATGTCACTTGTGATGTTGGTGTACCACAGGGCTCTATTGTTGGTCCTCTCAATTTATTTAACCAACGAAGTCTATTGAAGTACGTTACCTCTTTTACAAAGGTGACTTTGCCAACATGGCAGCATAAAATAGGCGTCACTTTATTCTCATTGCACAAAAACACGTCGTTAATATACAACTGTCACATCTAACATATCAAAACAGGAACCTGAGAAACACGAGAAAGATACAACTTGAAAATTCGTCATGAAGCATTTTACACCATTAAACTCAGCAAAGTTAACATGGCGTTCAGTTTGTCAAAAATGCAATTATATTGATATCCAGTGATGATAGTACACCTTAAGAAGGGTTTACTAAATTAAATATTGGCATAAATAACATCAAAATCATCTTAAGCTGCTCAGTGTTGTAAAAATTTATGAAATGTCTGAAAATCATCAAAAGTGTGTTAATTTTATTTGAACACAATCGTGCATTGCATCGCAAAACTGTTGTTTACCAAACACAAATAGGTTATATTTCCCTGAAAACCTGAAGTTCTTTTCTTATTTATTATGTAAGTTGAATTAAAAGAAGAATTTCTATTTTAAATTCTCAGTTTTTTTTTTAAATTGGTTTCAAATCTAATCCCAGTTACGCCTGTTATTCTGCAGCCTTCAGATGTCCTGATTTCACCCAACAGGAACTCTGCAGTTCCTATTTGTTCAGTCTCAGCAGTATTTTTAAGCCAGGAACCAAAGTGTGTAGGAGTCTGGTTTCAGTTCCTCCTGTTTGTCTGTTGAGCTGAAAAAAAAAAAAAACAGAACAGAAAAACCCCCGAAAACCTTCAGCTCACCAGGCAGAAACTGAGCAGCAGAAAGCTTCAATGAGCTCCGTACAAAAGGGAGGAAATCAGGTCACGATCAATAATAAATGCTGCTGGACTGAAATATGCATCATTTAATAGTCTGTCCTCCAGATGTGTCTCCCGGATGTGTGACGGACTCTCTGAGTTCAGGATGAAATGACACTTTTGATTGTTGATCTTAAAAGGTAACATATAAAAACACGGAACAAGCCGAGTATGTTTTTGTTTTCGTGAAATCAGGATCTGTTACCGATAATATTAAAGAAACAGTTCAACATTTGCAAGAGTGAGATGAAAAGATCAACATTTATGAGGCGTTTTAACAGAAACGTTTGAAAACCGTTCACACGTCTCCAATTTTAATCATCTGTTTAAAGAAACACTTCAATATTTTGGGGGAAAGTGCTTATTGTCTTTTGTTCTGCGGATGATTGATGTCATTCTTTAACACGTAAAGAATAAATCTGAACTGGTTATATTTTTCCTCTTGTCAACAAATCTCACATTTCATCTTATTACATGTCTCATGTCACCAAACATTTATTTCACAAAATCTGTTGTAGTAACATGAAAAATATCTAATAATATAATGTGAAAAAGTTTTTACGTTTGAACCAGAAATTGAGCAAATTTTTTTTTTTGTTATGGTGGCAACAATACGCTGCCATTTTTGTTACATTTTGATTGTTTTTTTATGTACAAACACACCTGATGAATTGATCTATTAACGAGTATTGTGATACATCTCACTTAAGTCTATATAAACCATCATCCTGAAGATAGAATAACTACTGTAGTAAGAACGTAAAGCAAAAATTCACGGCCAGAAACATTATTATATTAAATTTTCAAGCAGAAGCTTCATTAGAGACTGTAAACGACGTGATTTTGTTCTCGCTGTTATTAATTTACACATAATTTTTACCATTAAGTGAAAAATAACAACTCACAGGAAACAACCTCCAGAACTCTCAGATTTACACAAGAAACGATCACAAAGACAAAAAAACTTAAAGAAAATGTTGATATTTTTACTGACACATTATTTAAAAAGATGAATTAATCACCAAACAGTCGTTAATTTTCTGTCTCTAACCTGCCAGAACAACAACAACAAACGTCTCCGTCAGCGTGTCATGAATGTTACTTCCTGTGTTTACGCGTCTGACTCTTCTTCAGGTGACGTCCTTCAGCACGCCTCCGACCCCCGAGAGGAACCGACCCTCCTTCTTCTCTCCGTCTCTGAGGCGTAAGATGCCCCGAAACCGAATCGCCGAGATGAAGAAGTCTCACTCTGCCAACGACAGCGAGGAGTTCTTCAGGGAGGAGGAAGACGAAGGTAAAACCGGAGCTCAGACTGGTTAGACTGGTTAGACTGGTCTTTTACTGCAGGAGGAACATGTGTCTAATTTTAGCTTCATGTTTACTACCACAGAGTATTAAAATCTCCTCCCTAATCAATATTATTAGTCTTTCATAAGCATTTTTTTAGTTTTCTTGTAAATTTACTAGGACTTTTTCTTAAAATATTGCCTTAATTTCTCCAGAATCTCTAATTATAGTTTTTTGTGGCTCTAATATCTGAATCCAGACAATCAGTGTTAATAAGAGTCAGATTTGATGTATTTGTGATGTTTTTTTTTTTGTGCATCAGATCTTCACACGGCCACCAACCTGCGCTCTCGCTCTCTGTCGGGGACGGGTCGCTCTCTGGTCGGCTCCTGGCTCAAACTGAACCGAACTGAAGACTACTTCCTGCTCTACTCACACCTGACCTACGTCACGCTGCCGCTGCACCGCATCACCGCAGGTATCACTGCACGCTGACGAGTCTTTACACGCAGATATCGACATTTAAGGCTCAGAACGAGGCTTCAAATGTGTCGACTGAGACAAACTGGTGCATGTATGTCGGCTTTAATTTAGAGTCTGTTTATTGATTCATTAAACGATTTAATGTTAAAATGTTTAAAGCAAAAAAAAAGCCAAATAGCCGCTTCAGGTTTCAGCTCTTCAAATGTGACAGTAAAGTTAATATATTTGAGTTTTTGACTGTTGGTTGGACAAAATAAGACATTTAAAGACATGACCTTTGACTCTGGAGGATTATAACAGGCATTTTCCAATGTTTTTGACATTTTGTGGATGAAATTGATTAATTGATACCTTTTTGAGACCTCAGTAGCTCAGTAAGATGTTGATGGGTATAAATGTCAAAATGCTTAATTGTTTAAATTACTGTAAAAATACCAAACATTTGCTGGTTCCAGGTTTTCAGATGCAAGAATTTGCTGCTTTTCTTGGACTTACATGATAGTAAATTTTATATTTTTGGGTTTTTGACTGTTGGTCGGATGAAACGAGACATTTGAAGTTGACGTTAACCTGTGCTCTAGGATATTATGATCACTATTTTTCATTGTTTCTGATGTGTCATAGAGTGGATGATTAATCAGAATACAAAATCATATATATCTTGTGTGGGAACAAAGCTTTTACTACATATTGATGACTGAGGTTCTGCTTGTAGGTCAGTGTTGCTGCTAAAATGGCCCAGCGGATGTCAAAAATAACAAAATGTGATTTTGATTATTGTGTCTAAATAAGAGACTGATCACAGCGGTCTGTGACCTTTCGCTGGTGGTTTCCACAATGTATAAATCCTTCAGGTCTGCTGTAACAACTAACTCAGGGTTCATATTGACAAAACACTCAGCTGGAGGGTCCATGTTGAAAATCTCTGCTCCAGACTTAAACAGCGGATGTATTTTTTATGTAGCCTTCAGGTCTGTGGAGTCCAGCAGAAGTTTACTATTTCACCATGCAGTATTAGAGAGATACTGTGTTACAGCCTGGTCTGGTGACTTGACGGTACAGTTGAAATCACAGATCGCTCATCTGGTACAGACTGCTATGAAAGTTATGGGGGTTAAAATAAAAGCACTCGTCCCTCTGAACAACTTATGAGCAGTCTGTTATCAGACAGAACGTTCTCCACCCAGAGTTCCAGCTCTTACCTTCTGTAGAAGACTCATGGATAGGGATGCACGATATTATCGGCACGTCATCAGTATCGGCTGAAATGAATATTTTCTGCCGATTATGAGAGGCCGATTTGTTGCCTTCTCCTCTGCTGCATAACTGTTTCCCTCCACGGACTGTTTCATCCTGATGGTCCCGGTGTTTCCTCCGCAGGCTGCACTTCACTCAGCTGCCCATCAGACCCGCTGCTTCTTCTAGCTGTGCTAACGCTCCGCTAGCCTCTCAGCTAACGTTAGCCTCGGCTCTCCATGTGGATCCAACCGGAGCACCGAGCCCCGGTTTGTTATTCAGGTTAAAGTGGGAAGAAGCAGCGGGTCTGACGGGCAGCTGAGTTCGGCTGCACAGATAGGAAACACCTCGGCTGACAGGATGTACCACTCTGTTTGGAAAAAAAAATCTTCTTCTTTTTGGTTTATAACGGCGGTTGGCAACCAGCGTATTAAGTGCATTACCGCCACCTTCTGCTCCAGAGTGTGGACCAGAGATTAAATCCTGCACATTAATCCTGTCTGTCTAATAAACTCAAAGAAAACTCTACTGCTGCTCCCACTTGGCAGCTTCATTAAAGTTTTAATGCTGAGTTCCTGAACTCCAGTCTTCCTCAGTTCTTCCTTCATATATTGTCTTTCTTGATCATAATTAGTATAATCTATGCTTACATGCATAATAGTCTCCTCAGCCAGCTGGAAAAAATATGTGCATATATCGGCATCGGCAATCAGCCACAATGAGTTGGAAATATCGGCATATCGAATATCAGCAAAAAATCCAATATCGTGCATCTCTACTCAGGGCTCCGTTATAAACATTCATTCCTGTCTGTGTCCATGTAGCTTCTCAACACTAACATGTAATGTAGACGTACGGTCTAGACCTGCTCTATGTGAAAAGGGCCCTGAGATGACTTTTGTTGTGATTTAGGGCTATATAAATAAAAATTGATTGATCGATTGATTGATTGATGTCGGCCATGAAGGTTGTGCAATATGTCACCATTGTCAGTAGGTGTGTATGTGTATGGAAGCCATGTGCTGTTAAGATGTTGATGTTTTTTCTTTTACTATGCAGTATGTATGATTTTATCTCCTGCAGGACGGAGTCCAGAACAAATTTCCCTTCGGGGACATTAAAGTATATCTCATCTTTTCATGTAAATTACATAGATACTTAGATTCTGCAGGTGGAACAGTGGACGGTAAAAGATTAAGTAACTCGAGCAAATGTATAAAACCTTAAAAACCTCTTTCTGAAACGTCTGAACTCTGATTTACTTTGTGTGTGTTTGTCTGTCAGACATCCTGGAGGTGAGGCAGAAGCCCATCCTGATGACATAGCAGAGCTCGACTCTCCTCAGAGCATCACTACCAAGTGCCTCCCTGCATCAGGCCACTGAGACGACGGCGCCCCCCGCTGTCCAGCCCGAGACCAACAACCAAACATCTGCTTCACCTGGAGACGGAGGAGAAACGTGTTCAGAGGGGACAACACACAAACCAGCCATCCAAGAAGTGCCTCTTCTTCTTCTTTTAAGTTCCCGCTGTGTCCTGCTGGCGTTATCGCAGGCAGGGGGGGGAGGTTGTCTCCACGGAAACGGGCCCAGTGTCAAGGATCACATGACCTCAGTGTGAAAAAGGCAATTGGCTGAACTCTGACCAGGAAGGATGTGAAGAATGTGTGTTTTTTTTTTCTTCTTGTAAATATCCTGCTGCTTTACTCACTGAGACGCCTTGAAAAAAAGGTTCTGCTTTTAATGACGACGCTCCGTTCGACTCGTGGTGGAGTTTGTTTCTTCTTCATTTGTGAATCTACGGCGACGAGAGGTGGAAGGATTCTGCGTCTGACTTGTTTAAAATGAAAAGTGTTTTTGTATGAAAGAGAGAAATGTAGATGGCTTCGTTCTTATTAGCAAACGCTGAGGGGGTCAAATCCATCTCTTCATATTTATGACCGATCAATTAACAGTTATTTTCATTGATTGACTTACATAATATTCTATTTTTAATTAATCATTTAGTTTCAGACAGTAAAATGTTGCTTTTTGTGTCAGAAAAATGCTTCAAATGTGCAAAAGTATCAAAGATACGAAACACATTTGAGACCCTGTAAGTATAAATTTTGTATTTTTGCTTAATTAAATGATATAAATGATTAAATGATCATCAAAATCGTCCCTTTCTGTCACTCAGCTCACTGACAGATTAACTGTTTCAGTCGTGACTGGTCTGTGGATGAAGTTGAATCTGAGAAATAACAAAAAATCTTATCAAAACAACTGTAAGAGTGAAAAGCTTAAGTTTAGTAATTTGTGAGAATGGCAGACCATGTCTCCGTATCCTACAGAAAATAAAACTGATAAATCTTTTGCAGTTTTTTTGGAGAAATAATGAACATAATGATAAACCAAAAGAACTCACAAGAATATAGTCGTACCTTTACGCTCATGAGGAAAAACTATAAACTTGCAACTTTTATCTTGTATTACGGCTTTTTACCCTTTAGAATTACAACTTTTTCTACTGTTTTTTTCTCAATATTTTGGCTTTTCTCACATTATTCGTGGACATTTTGTATATATAGAAAACAATTAGTTCCTGCACTGTAAACACTCAACAATAAATTACAGTAAAAAAAAACAGCAGATGACAACAAACAGCCTTTACAGTGAAAATATCGATTGTGCTTTTCAGTGTTGAGACAATTTTCTTTTTTGATACTTAAATTTTACCAGAAAATCTTAATTCAGTCATAAAACGCATCATGACATCTATACAACAAACATTATAAATAATGGACAGTAGCTCAGTATGATTGTATGTATGACTATAATTCATAATAGTGTTATCTACATTTTAACATTTTCTCTCACCTTGTATAGATTATTTTCAGTTTTTTCCATCTTTGCCGATTTAAAGCCAAATATCTACTGTAAGTAGATCAGTCTCTAACCTGTTACAGTAAATATGTTCACTTTCTCTTGATGTTAGATGTGAACGTTTTTGATGGATTTGACCCCTGATCTGACAGAAACAACGTTCACGATCTGATAAATGAGCCGAGCTGTGTGATGATACAAACTGTAGTCACATTTTCTTCTGTGGCTTTTCACCACTGATTTAAAAAAGACAAAAAACAAACTAAACCCAACTTTGACTTTTTCACTGCTCTGGCTTTTTGTTTAAAAACTGCAACTCACTGGAAGAGACTTGAAAAACTCCTGAAGTAACAATGACGAAGATGGAGATGATGAAAAAAAAAAGGGAAACTGGAGGAAAAAAAAAGCTTCAGATCTGTTTGTTTGTATTTGCAAAAACAGGAAATGAAAAAAGGAAACGGACTAACTGGATCGGATCCACATGTGGACAGATGTGTTTGAGTTAGTTGATGTTCTCCCTCTGTGCTCCTGAAGCCTTAAATCTGACTCTGTATGTAACTTTTAACGTTTCTTCGTGTTCATTTCATCAAACTTTTGATTCTGTCAGAAACAACCAGCGGAGGTTTCCAAGATCGGTTATTTCTCCCCCCGTGCAGGAACAGAAACGGATCACTGCTGCAGCTGTTAGATTGTTTTCAACTTGTTTTCAATGAACTGTCTGTGAAAAGTCGAAAATAACAACAAATATCTTTAAGTTCCCAGAACCCAAAATCACACATTTACATTTTTAAAGCTGTAATCAGCACATTTTAGTTTTCCTTTTCAATAAATAATTTATTTTATATCATTGTAAATTATATTAAATGATTAGTTTGTTTACTGTTTTGTTTCACTATAAATTTAATAACTTGTTAATCGAAATAATAACATCAAAATAAGATGTTAAGACATCACATCTTGGTATAATGATTAAATTAGGGGGAAGAAAAAATCTGAGATTGAGATTAAATTTGTAAAAATGAATATAGTCGAAGTTTAAAGAAATAATTTGTATTATTAAATTACCATTTTATTTCAACTTTATTCTCAATATTACATTAAGAAAATTGATTTTTACTCATAAAATTGTGACTTTTTTCTTTGTAATATTTTTCTGGAAAAAAAATACGATTTCATGTCTTGATATAAATTTTGAGACATGATGAATCGTATATATTTTGTATCAGCGGCCGTAAGACCATGTGATGTTTGGGGAATAAAGTTGTAATATTTTAGGCATAAAATAGTAACATTAAGAAAGAATTTATAACATTATCTTTATTATATTTATTCACATAAAAACTCTATTCTCACAATATTACATACAATTTTTACACTTTGTTGTAAAAATGAGCATAAATTGTAATGTTATGAGAAAGTATGTTTTAAGAATTTATTATTAAATTGCAGTTTCATCCACAAAAACTTTATTCTCAATAATACATAAAATTATAACTGTACTCTGTGATATTTTATATATGGACTTTTCTCTCAAAATATCATTACTTTTTTTTTTGCCCTGCATCAGTGGCTGTAATACAATGTGAAATTTTGGGAATAAAATTGTAATATTTTAAGAAAGAATTTACGACATTATTATTTATAATTATTCACACAAAAACGTTATTCTTGCAATTTTTACACTTTTCTGGGTAAAAATGAGCATAAAATCGTAATGTTATAAGAACGTTAAATTACAATTTTATTCACAAAGCATTATTTTCACATTACAAATTTTTTTCTTGTAAAACTGTAACTTCTCTCATATTATTATTATTTTTTTAAATTACTACTTTTATCTCAAAATACAAGATTTTTTCAGATTTTGTTTCCCCTAATTCTCTGTGATTTCTTTTTTTCTCTTTTCTTCAAGTTATAGAATCAACAATTTATCAATAAAAGAATCCACAGAATAGTCGTATTTTTACTCAGTAAATTAAAGGATTTATTAATCTTTAGGTCTGGAAATTGGTATTGATCTCTCAACTCAGTTACATACAATTCATTAAGATTCAATTAAATCTGATAAATACTAAAATTGCATGATTATGAAAGTAGTTTTCATATTTATTCTGGGAACTTACATTATTTTTGGTTGAATTGTAAATACATTACACTGTATTTACACAGTATTAATCATTGACAACAAGTAACCACCGCCAAAGATCAATTTTAAGAATTAAAATTAATTGGATGTTTTGGTTTTTTTCTTACTGAGTCCGGATGCAGAAAGATTTGTCACATTTTCATGATTTTACAGTTAAATCATCAGTCAACCTGCGAGGAGAATCGATTGATCTGATGTTAGAAACGGAATCGTTGTCGTTGGTGTTATTGATCAGATATTATCAGTGATTGATTTGCACTCAAGAGATGAAGCCATTCTCGATCAAAGTCAGTCCACAGTGTTCTCCTCCATATTGTGTTTAAATAGTGAAATATCCCACAGGGCACTTTTTCAGTTGGATGAGTTGAACGCTGCTCGTCTCTTCAGTGTTACGATGACGTAGTTTAGTTTCTGCAGCTGAATGTATCCACGCTGTCCAATAGCAAAGACTGCTTTAACTAAGAAACATTTGATATTACAGCAGAATGACAGTTTGCACTGTAAAACGCTTTTAGAACCTTTTTGAAACCTGTTTGTTAAAAACGTTTTTTTTTTTTGTTGACGTGTTCTTACATCACAAACGCTCTCATCATGGCTTTTGTACACAGACACAAGTTAATGTGCATGTTGATCAGTTCATACTTCTGTCGCTTAGTTTCCAAACTGTGTGTACATTTTCCTGTATTTATTTATTGAAATACACATTACCAGAAAAACTATAGATTGTTGTTGGGTTTCTTATTTCTATATCACTTGATTTACATAAAATTTGCTGCTCCTCAGAGGAATTCAAACACATTTCCAATCTACTCTGTGAATGTTTCTGAATAAATTATTCTTTCTTTTTCTTTTCCTCTCAAAATTGTGATTTTACTCATATTTACTTTTTTCTCAAAACATCCAGATATCTTCAATCCCCAACACACTGTGATTGCAATTCTTCTAATTTTTTTTTTTTTTTTTTTTACAATTTATAGACTCAACAATTTATCACAAAAAAAATTCCACTGCATTAGTCATATTTTTACTCAGCAAATTACTTCAAGGATTTATTGATCATTTTAATCGCTGTCAAAAGAAAACTCATCTCCAAATTTAGTGATTCTGAAGTTTTCACATAAACTAAATGAAGTATTTCTTCTCCTTCTTAAACTATTACATAAATCATTAAAACCCATTGGATTAGTGGAAAAATGCATCGATACAAAGCTTTTTTTTCTTAGTTCAGGAAAAGTTGAAATTTCAGAGATACCTGGATTTTTAAAATTAAGTAAATAACCGCAATAAAATAACACAAAATACCTTTCAATTTCTGTTTTCTTAGGCTTTTTGCTTTGCCTCTTTCCTCACCCTGATCTGCGAGACTGCGACCTAACTGTCAATATAAAAACAATCTGTGATTATAAAGAAGGATGAAGGATCCTTCAATCAGTTACTGGTTTGAGTATGTGAAGATTATGGGTGTGTTACAGGTGCCTTTATTGATCAACCAATTTTCACTCTTGCTGTATCAGGACTTTATGCATGTGAGTGTGGTTTTTCTGGTATTCACACACACACACAGGACAAAGTCAGCAAGAGCACATGTCCCTGGCTAAAGCTAGCTCCTCCATAGCAATAATTAGCATGTGGTAACCGCCCTGACTCAGCACTCTGTGACCAGCAGAGGGCAGCATAAGTCTTCCAGTTTCTATATTCAAGAGGCTCCCTCACACACTGGTGCAAAAAAAAGGTTAAAACCCATAAACTCTGACACAATTAAAACCCTGAAATGAGGACTGCAACTAACAATAATTGTCTCAATCTATTATTTAGTCTATAAGATGTGAGAAAATAGTGAAAAATTCTGTAAATTTCCACAACCCAAGGAGACATCTTTAAAACCTAAATATTCAAATTACATGAAAATACAAAAAAGCAATTTGAGAAGCTGGAACCATCAAATATTTGGCATTGTTGGTCAAAAAAAACACCTACATGATTATTTAATTTTGTAAAATAGTTGGTGATTAATTTTCTGTTGATCAACTAATCATTGCAGCTTTGTTTTGAGCTTTAATTATTCTCTTTAGTCTGCAAAACGACAGAAATACCTGTTTTTATTTCTTACAGCTCAAGCTTTCGCCTTCAATGTCTTTTTTTTGTCTGATCAACAGTCCAAAAATATTCAGTTTACTGTCATATGGACACAAAAAAACTTCAAATCTTCACATTTGAGAAGCAGCAATCAGAAAATGTTTGTTTTTTTTCTCCCTTAAATGACTAAAACGATTGCCGATGAATTTTCTTTCAATCGTTACTTTTAATGGTTTGCAGCTCCACCTGAAATATTGAGACAAAATTAAGTTAGTCTGTGATTTGGTTGGAGCTCCTCTTCAGCTCATTGCTGATGTTTTCAAACTAAAGTTTCCAGATATCAGCAGCGAACGAACGATATTTGTGTGATTTTGAGGACACTGCATGGTTCAACAATAAGGTTTGCCCAGGTGAAGTAAAGCGTTACTCGCACACGCCGATGGCCAATCAAGAGTCGAGTAGGCAACAAACATCCCTCAGGATGACGTGAGCTCTGTCAAACAGAGGAATCAGTGGAACGTGTAATATTTCATAAATACTCTGGAGAACGAGAGACGTTAAAGGGGGAAATCAGGAAGCTTTGATTGGAAGAAATGAGTCTGAAAATGTATTTACCATCAGGTTCAAGAGTCTATTCCAGTATCTGAGAGCAACTGGGCTGATCAGAAGAGTTTAGTGTTCAATGTAATTTAGGAGATGGGTCATAACACTTTCAATATGTAAGGATGTTTGTTGCTTGGCATCTATGACACTCTGTGTTCTGTTTCATTTACTTAAATAAAGATTAAACATGACGATTAACTTTAGTCTTTGTCGTTATTTGATAACCACTAATAAAACTATTTGTTATAGGAGCAAGTAAAAGTTGACTTTGGGCAAGTCGAACCCTGCAATCAATCTTTAATCCTTCGTGGAGCTAAAAGTAAAAATAAAACCACAGAAATTAAAAAGCAGCAGCCATGTTCATTTGTTTCCTTTTATTCCCCAATAAATGTCTTTACAAATGTTCTCAGACGATGACAGCAGGCCTCATCTGGAAGGCCGGACTGAAGGCCACACAAAGGACACTTGGAAAAAAGAACAGAGTCCATGTTTACAGAAAAAATAAAATATAATAACTGGTCTGTTACACACACTTCCCTTCTACACTGTTTTTAAGAAGCTCTTCAGGGGAAACATTCACACCAGGTTCAATCAGTGAAAGTACAAATCCTGCCGACACAATAAATAGTTTCCAGATCGAAAAAAAAAAAAAAAAAAACACTCAGCAGACACACTCAGAGGAAGGAAACCTCTTCATCCTCGACACTTTCATTAAAATATTAACTGTTACTGCAAGTATTTAATTTGTAAAACCAAATTGACTGGACTTTTATTTGGAGGTTTCCCCCCTCCAAAAAAAAAAAACAAAAAAACTCAGTGGTAAGGATCGCAGATGAGAAGCTCCTCGCACAACAACTCGTCTGGATT
This sequence comes from Thunnus thynnus, assembly GCF_963924715.1. Classification (NCBI taxonomy): domain Eukaryota; kingdom Metazoa; phylum Chordata; class Actinopteri; order Scombriformes; family Scombridae; genus Thunnus; species Thunnus thynnus. The sequence continues at coordinate 24,905,868 of NC_089539.1, read as the reverse complement.
CACACTCGACTTTCAGTCACTCGACGACCAAATTTTTTTTAAAAAAAAAATTAAAAACGCTTGAGACTGATAAGATACATCGTTCTGTTTCTCTAATACAACAGCAGCAGCAGCGTCGAACCAGAGGGAATGTAGCCGAGTCAACGAGCGACCACCTGCTTCTGATATTTGTGATTTAAAAAAAAAAACAAAAATATTTCACAGTATGACGACCAATTTATTATGAGGAACTGAGAGGGAGGCGACAAAACAGCTGAATTATCAGGTGAGTTAAGTACAAATGTGTGTGTGTGTGTGTGTGTTTGTGGGTAAAACCGGCGTGATGAGGTCGATGCGTGGTCAGGTTCGGACCGGTGGACAGCAGAGGATGACCAGGTGAAGTCTGCTAAAAGCTCTGGATTCAGCCTTTCTTCTCCTCCAGGGTCTTGTGGAGCTCGTCGGCGTCCTCTGCGGTCTTGACCCGGATGAGGAGGGGGACGGGGCTGGTGGGGTTTTTGTCGTCGACGGGCGGGTTGGGGACGCAAACCACCATCACGTTGTTCTTACCGACTCTGGAGCACGGCATGGACGCTTGCACGATGATGTTCAGCAGGATGTTTCCTAAAGATGAAGAAGAAAAACAGTTTTAATACGACTTCGGCTGCTTTCCCAGAACCATCATCATCAAAGTTTCTAGTTTCTTTTGTAGCTTCCAACTTCAAATGAAACTTCCCCTTCAATGTGTTTAAAGGTATACTATAGGGATTCACGATATTACCGGCACGCCATCGGTATCGGCGAATTCTGCCGATTATGAGAGGCTGATATGTCGCCATCTCCTCCGCCGCCTGACTGTGCTTCCCTTGATGGACTGTTTCACCCTGACGGTCCCGGTGTTTCCTCTGCAGGCTGCTCTTCACTCAGCTGCTTCTTCCCACTTTAACCTGAATAACAAACCGGGGCTCGGTGGTCCACATAGAGAACTGGGGCTAACTTTAGCTGGGAGGCTAGCAGAGGCTAGCTGGCTGTGCTTTCCTCCGGTCATGCTGCGACTAACACTCCGCTAGCCTCCCAGCTAACGTTAGCCCCAGTTCTCTATGTGGTTTGTTATTCAGGTTAAAGTGGGAAGAAGCAGCAGGTCTGACGGGGTGAAACAGTCCATTGAGGAGTTGCACAGATAAGAAATCCTTCGGCTGACAGGATGTACCACTCTGTTTGAAAAATAACAAACTTCATCTTCTTCTTTTTGGTTTATAACGGCGGTTGGCAACCAGCGTATTAGGAGCATTACCGCCACTTTCTGCTCCGGAGTGTGGACCAGAGATTAAATCCTGCACATTAATCCTGTCTGTCTAATAAACTCAATGAAAACTCTACTGCTGCTCCCACTTGGCAGGTTCATCAAAGTTTTAATGCTGAGCTCACACTCTGTGCTGTTATTGGTCGGAGGCGACACACTCACTGCCCAAAAAATGCGCCCAGAAACGCCCTGAACACAGCGAAATAATAAGAAAATACAGGCAGCGACTCTGCAGATAAATACGCACTTCTGGTGGGTCGTAAGTGATGATTGAAGGGGATTATTTTTATATGAGTCTATAAATTGTTTTTGTTAGGAAAGTCCTGCATATTATAACTTTAAACTTTAGATACAACTTACTTTCCATTTCAGGATTTCCATTTTTGCACTTCAACTCCTTTCATAACTTCCACTGCAACTTCCAGTTTAGTACTCTCTAAGGTCAGACATGCTAAACTTGCCGTTAGACCTGTGGTGACTGAGCAGCTAAAGACACACCTGTTTAGACCAGCGTATCAGCATTTCATCATTTTCATTGTTATATTGTGTGTTTTGCACTTTTTAATCTTGTGTCTTGGGTCACTTCATCTTCTATGTTTTCTTTCTTTTTAAATGTGTATTACGTCTTTGTTATTTATGTCTATAAGTGCAAAACAAATAAAACTCACTTACTTACAACTTGATCTCATCACTATATTTAAATCGTAACAACACTTCTTATTCTTCAGTTTGACACTTCAACTCCTTTAAACACTTGAACGTCACTCATCCTAACATGACACTTAAACTTCAGATAAAACTTACTTTGTTTCTAAATTAATCCTGTAATGAAACTTTCAGCACTTCAACTCCTTTCATAACTTTCACTTAAACTTCACTTAAACCAATACTTCCACTTCAACTTTGTTCAGTGCTTGAAGTTTAGATACAACAAAATTAACATTGTGATGAAATTTCTCATTTCAGGACTTTAATTTGGCACTTCAGCTCCTTTCAGAGCTTTCATTAAGCTGTTAGAAGCCTCGGCTGTTCCTGCCATAAACAATCTCCCGACATGTCGACACATTTAAACCATTTCAAATGTTTTTTATTGTTTTTAATAACCTCATTTTTCATTTCGCCCATAAAATGTCAGAAACGTACGCCCCCTCTTTCTCTGATTTTCCACCAGACAGTTTTGATAACAAAACTATAAAAAAAACCATTCAAGACTGGTTTAACCTGAGCAGGAGCAGCGTTACCATGGCAACTACATGACTGCATTCCTGCTGGACTGCAGGAAATCTGTTTCCTTTGTTTGTTTTTTTTTTTTGTTTTCCTGTCTTGAGAGACGTCTGAAGGAGGAAAAACTCGTGTTTTATGTAACAGGATTGTGGAGATTACAGGTCAGAGAGACGTCGAGGTCGAGCGAACACGTTTCAGAAAATATAAAACCTGTTTGTTTCAGTTTAACAGCCACTGCTGAGTTAAAATACAGAGATAAACCTCTAATGATACTGGATTCAACACGTTTAAAATACTCTGAAGCCTTTAAATGAGAACTCGTGTGTGTTTGTAGCAGACGTTCAGGAACCAGCAGTTCCTGTGTTTGTCCAGCAGGAGGAGCTGTTCCATCACAGATCAGCTTCATCTGATGGAAAACAGGAAAACGCCTCCTTTCCTCAGTTTTTTTTTTTGGAAACATATTTGACTTTTGAATATTAAGATGTATTTAAATTATTTGTCATCTTTCAGGTTTTCTGGGGTTTAACAAGAGGAGAATGTTTCCAGTTTTTTATTAACTGTATGTGGGTTTTATCTAGAAGAGCTGCAACGATTAGTCGATTAATTTATCAAAAGGAAACTATTTTTGTTAAAATCGATTTATTGTTTTCAGTCATTTTTTAAAGAAGGAAAAAGCAAAATTTCTCTGATTTCAGCTTCTTAAATGTGAATATTAGCTGGTTTCTTTGGTCCTGTGTGACAGTAAACTGAATATCTTTGACTTTGGGAAACATTTTTCACCATTTTCTGACAGTTTATAGACTAAAAAAAACGAATCAAGACAGTAATGACGTTGTTTCTGTCAGCGGTGGAGTCACAGATCATGACGACCTCTAAGACATAAAACACTTACTGACCCATCATCTTCTACCTGATGTCAAGCATTTTACTTTACCCATGATGCCTTTCTGTGGTCCTTTAGTCTGACTGTAGAAAATAAGTCAGATGAATCGATATTCTGATGTGAACATTTACCGTCTTCCTCCAACAAAAACAAATCAAGAAGTGAAGAAAAACATCAGGCTGCTACTATAACTTCCATTATTGATTAATCTCCTGATTATTTTATCAATTAATTAATTAAAGGTTTTACCTATAAAATGTATGAAAATAGTGAGAATGGACTCTAAGTTACGTCTTTAAGTGTCTTATTTTGTCCAAAAATATTATAAAGAATATAAAGAGAAGCATTAAATCGTCACATCTGAGAAGCTAAAAGCAACAAAACGTTTGAAACTAACAACTAAAAAGATTATTCGATAGTTGATGATTCATTTTCTGTCATTCAACTAATTGATTAATTGACTAATCGTTGCAGCTCTAATCTGAAGTTTTCATTGAGGAACTGAGACAGATTTTACCTCCGTAACTGTTCACTGACAGTAACTTTAAGATTAATACCAACAACCAAAATAAAAAGATAAAATTAGCAAATTCACAAAACGACATAAAGGATGAAGGATACAGACAAGTGAAGTGACTTTGATGTTATTTTGATAACTTTTGATGCAATATAGTTCATTTCTGCTGTCTTGTCCACTTAGATGATCAAACTTCAGATTAATAACAAAGAGGGACGATCTGGCACTTTTGAATCTCTTTGAAATAAACTTTTATAGATGTTTTTTTTATCTTTTAGCTCTCCTGCATACTCCGTCCATCCCTGCATCACTCGACTGTTTAATCACTTTAATTTAAAAATGTGCTTCTGTTGTGTTTTGTTTATAAATGTGCAGACAATGTAAAGCACTTTGTAAACAACCTTCTTTAAAATTGATATTTAAATAACATCATTATTACTGCTACTATTATTACAAAAGAGTATTATTATTATTATAATTATAATAAGAGATTATTGTTTATTGAAGAATTTTAAAAACCTGTTTGTGTTTTTTTTTTTTAAGTGATGATGTTAAAATGAGCCGATAATCAAACAACAACAACGTGTGAATGTGAAGCGTGTTTGCAGTTTCTACGTGTTCAGATGTTTTTACCCAGATTGGTGTCGGCGCGAATGATCATCTGAGTTTTTCCGTCCGCTGTCTGTTTGAGGTGCAGAGTTCCCACTCCTTTCTCTTTGAACTCAGACTCCTTCTTGTAGAACATTTTACACCTGACGGCAACAACAAAAACAACAACAACAACAACAACAGACACACAGCAAGTTAGAATATATTAAAAACGCTGAGTCATGATTCACAAACTGAGAAATAAAACTGATCCAGGTTCAGTTTTGTGATGTTTGGACGATGTTACAGCACGGCGGCTAAAATCTCATGTTTATTTAATGTAATCTTGATAAACAAACATCATTTTTAATAAGAACACAATATGACATCTGAGTTTTATTTCCCTTCAGACTATTCTGTGTTTGAAGACTCTTCTGTCCTCAGTGTTTCACCTCTACGCACACGATGAAACAGACTTTAGGTTGTACTTTACTCCAGTCGACTGCTCGCTGCTGTAAGTGCAACAACATCTGGCTTTAACCCCGGGATTCCACCGGGCACGTGTGCGCTGCGTTCCGGCTGCGACGTGGTTTTGCTCCGTCCTCTGCACGGCGCCCTATTCCACCCGGAGCGCGTCAGAAGAGGAGCGTCTTCACTGCGGGGAAGCCATCCGCCGTTTAAAGTCAGTTGCACTCCTACTACAGTAATTACAGCAGCCTGGTCAAAGCTGATAAAGTCCCTTAAGGCTACCGTAATTACTGCAGTAGAAGGGCAACTAAACTGTCCAGTTTTGTTAACTTGCTCAGCTTTCGTTCATTTGGTCATTTTCCTTGATTTTTGTGCTTCTGCTGTGGTTAATTAGGCTACGTAGTTAAATGGTTTCTTTATTCGTCTGTTTTAATTGCGTTTATTGTTGATATACGACCAGGAGTCTGCACGGGGTGTTTTATTTTGAAAATCGACCAGATGTTCAATGCTGTTTCTGTGTCTGACTTCCTGCCCAGCTCGATCTGCTCTGTGCTGCTTGACGCGGCCTCCGTAAAAAATAGACGAGGCGCCTATCTTTAGCGCAGCAGAGCGGAGAGACGCTTCTGAAACACGCCGCGGCGCGCCCGGTGGAATCGGCTACATTGACGAGAGCGGCCACAATCAGCTCCTGCGGCCGCGTCGGAGCTGGAACGCGGTTCACACACGCCCGGTGGAATTTAGGGGTACGGGAGACGGTACGAACAATTTATCAAAAAGCAGAGCATAAACTTAAACGCTATGTGTTACAGCTACACGTAGCTCATTATGCTAATAGCGAACTGTTACGAACACGCTCTGTATGTAACGAATGAGTCTAATTAGCCAACATAAACGACTCAGCCCCACTAGACGGCAGCAAACAACTGTTTGCTATGTAAAGATATAACGGCGTCCTGAGCAGAGAATGAAGTCACGCTCCCTGTTCGAGCTTATCTGTTCCTCGTTTGGACAGCCGGTCCCGCCATGCGTGCATGTGAGCGTTGCATGTGAGCGTGCATGTGAGTCCCCGCGTCTGTTTTTAACATGGCGGCCGCGTCACAAACTTGATCATATTACAGCTAAACACAAAAATATGTTCCTGAAAGGCGACGCAGTAACAGAATCTTGATCCTTAATTGATCAGCGCTGCGTAGTTTAACAGTTCGGTCTGAGCTTCATGAGCTGTGTGTTCAGATTCTGCTTCTGCTTCCCCCCAAACTTTATTATTCATGATTTATTTATTACGTAAACCAAGAACTGCCGGGGCTCTAGTGCGACATCTAGCGGGGCTGAACGTCGTATATTGCACCTTTAAAATAAACTGAATTTACCAGTTAATCGTTAAAGACCTGCAGCCTTTCTATCAATAACGACCTCATGTCGGATGTTAATTAGTCTACAGATTAAAAAAAAAGAAGGTAAACTGGTTGCAAGTTAACAATAAATAAATATATCGTTATTGTACGGAGGGTGAAAGCTGTAAACATTGTTAGAAAAAAGTCTAAATATATATTAATCATCATCTTCACAACATTTGTAATAATAAAAGTATCAGTTATTGTATCTTATCGGCCACAACAAACACATAAACATCTTGTAGATAATTAAACAAATTAAACAAACTGAAAAGACTTTGGTTGAACTCCGACATAATAAACCTGTGATGAGGTTTTATATATAAATATAGTTTTGTTTTAAGACGACAAAAGCCGGAAAATCAGTTAAAGACTCAAACAACCGACTGATTAAAAAAACCACAAATTAAAGTCAAGATGTTTTCCTGTCTGATCAACAACATGAATCAATAAAAGCTTCCTGCAGCAGGTTCAATATGTTCATTTACTGACTTCAGCTGTTTGAATAAACGTGAATAAACCATCAGACGTACTTCTTTGAGTAAAAGGCGTCGTCCTCTTGAACCTCTTTGATCTCAGGTTTCGGCGGCTCCTCCGACTCTTCGTCTCCGTTCTCGTCTAAGTAAAAGAAAAACATTTTCATTGATCGATTGATCAGCTATTATAAAATGGATTTCTCGTGTTTTTAAGCAAACAAATGGAACAATCCAGATTCCATCTCCTTGAACATTTTCTGTTTTTCTTGTTCTTCTGTGACAGTAAATTAAATATTTTTGGGGTTTTAAACTGTTGGTCGGACAAAATAAAGAGATTTTAAGACGTCATCTGTAGATCTGTGATCATCTGTAGATTTATTGATAATGAACGTGGCCGTCAGCTGCAGCCCTACGACGACTCTTTGATTGACAGTTTTAATAACGACACGAGACGATCAGACTCATTAACTGTCTCTGATGTCAGATGGGAAAACCTGCTTTCACCTAATTAGTTATTAATTAGGACAATTTTAAATAAGACTTAAAATCTTAAAACTTTATTATTTAACCATTAAAGGAGACCAGACACAGTTTCACTGATCTCATGCTGCAGTTTGTATCTAAATTCTATTATATTATTTATTTAAATGTTATTTTGATAATCTGCACATTAAACCTAATAAAACGTTAATATTCTGCTGTGAAATGATTAGTCGATCGACTATTAATGAATTGTTTAAATCTTAATTTTTCTTTTATGAAGGTAAACTGAAAATATTTGAGTTCAGTCTGAAACGTTTTAAAGAAACAAAGAATCTGTTCATAATGAAAACAACAGATTCATCAATGATGAAAATAATAATCAATTATTTTGTTAATCCAGATTATTTCATCCACTTGTGTCGATTACAAACAGATTCATATAAATAAAATTAAAGCTCAACCTGATCATTCAAACTGATTAAAATCGGAGCTGAAACAATTAGATCAATTAATTAACAGCTGATTTTATTTTCAGAGAAAGATTTAAAGATTTCTTGTTTTTCTTTGTCTTATATGATTGTAAACATTTAGGTTTAGAAACTAAACATTTTAAAGCTTTTTTTCTGACATTTTAAGACCAAACAAACAAACAATTTGGGGCTGAAACTGTCAACAAATAAACAAACACAAACACAACGTCTCACAGCCCAACGTGACGTCCTTATAATCCAAAATATTTAATCTTCTATCATATATGATAAAAAACAAGCAGCAGATATTTGTCAGTTCATTGATTTCTACCTGCGATGACAGAAATGTTTATTTGTAGTTAATCAGAGTTTCTTTCAGCTTCTTGTGCTGCTGATGAAGAATTAATATCAACTATGAATTAAGAAATGAGAGATTTGAGTCTCTCTGCTTCCTGAGTTTCAGGACATGACTGTGTTTTCTGTCTGCGTACCTGCAGGCTGAGCGTCCTCGGCTTTCTTCCCGCTGAAGGACAGCGGAGCGGCAGAGCCGGCAGCTCCGAACAGGGAGCTCTGGCTGGAGGAGGCGCTGGAGGAGAAGGAGAAGCTGGGAGGCGTCGATTTGGAGCCTAAGGAGCCCAGAGCCGAGCTGTCCACCTTCTGACCGAAGTTAAACGTGACGCCGGCGGGGATCGGAGCGGCGGCGGCGCTTTTGTCCCGGCCTGAGTCTCCCGTCGTATCTTTGCCAAAGGAGAACAAAGCGGCGGCCGGCGCCGGAGCCGCCGAGCTGCTGCTGCTGCTGCTGCTGCTGGACGAGGAAGAAGAGGAGGAAGGAGGAGGAGGGGTGGCTGTGGTTGGCAGCATCCCTCCCTGCTTCTTCTCCTCCGAGCCTCCGTCGGCAGATCCGGCGCCGTACTGCCGCTCGATGCTGGCCAGGTGCCGCTCATAATCCCTGAAGATGGGGTTGAGGTCGCACAGAGGGTTGTCGTTCACGTGCTTGGTGATCCAGTCCCGCACCGAGCAGTTGAGCGCGGTGAGCTGCCGGCTGTACTCCTTGTTGCTGACACTGCTGCTGCTGCTGCAGGAGCTCGAGCTTTGAGTCAGGCTCGGGGTGGAGCCATTGGTCTGCTTGCCGGTGATGTCATCGGTGGGCTTGGCGGAGGCGGGGCCGTTGAACGTCAGACCTGAGACGAGGGGGAGAGATGTTATAGTGTGATGGCAGCTGGATGAGGCTGAGAGGAGGAGAAACGTGAGAGGAGATGAGTCTCAGAGACCCCCCTCCCCCCTCTGCAGCCCCCCCTCCTCCTCCTCCCTCCTCCTCCCCGTCCTGCCCTGCGGCGACACGACGACATGAAGGGAAAGAGCAGCCAGACACAAACACACAGACCCCCGCTGATTCAGCTCCATTACACTCTAATAGCAAACCAACAATGGAGGAGATTTCAACTCCGTTACACGTCAACAGCGTCGCTCAGCTTTTATATAACTGAGAATTAAAATAATGTAAATCAGACAAAAGACGACGTGTTGTGAGTCTAAACTACACGTTATTGTTCTAATAAAGCAGAGATGATGCTGGACCAGTGACGCCAGGAGCTTTTTATCTCTTTATACTGGTTGCCATGTTGGGGGAGGAGTCGGGTTATTAATTCACACATTTATAATGACATCATTACTTTAGGCCTCATATTGATGTTAAAGTTATATTTTTTATGTTTCTTTGTCTTTAACATCTTTGGACGATGTTTTTGTTATTGTGTCTGTAAACTATAAATAAATCATATCAACAGTCGGTATTTAAATGTTTTTGTAAACAAGAATTTTTTGTTAATAAACAAGAAATGATCTGGCATTAATTAGAAAATTACAATAATTAAATCTCCCTTTATGGACGATGAAGACTAAACGAGGGAAAATAAACTGTAAATACAAAACTTATCCACATTTTTTCAACTGCGAGATTAATAGTAATTATTATTATTATTATTATTATTATTATTATTATTATTTTATTATTATTATTATTATTATTATCGGCCCTCAAAATCCACATCGGTGCATCTCTGTCTGTCTTTTGTTTGTCATTTCTTTTAAAAGAATTTTAATTTTGGCCAAATAAACAAAACGATTCAAGAATTTTACATGTTAATCTTCCAAAAAAAACTTTATTAAGTACAAAAATAAGTCTTTATATTCAATCAGAGTGTTAGTTTATAACGACACCAACAAAAAGGAGAATAATTTATTTTCACTATAAGTGACAAAGTGACAGAATGTTTGATGTTGTTAACGACCTGCTGGTCTAATAACAACCAGCGTTTTACTGGCTGCTCTTCTAACGTCGAGTCTGACAGCAGGTAAAAAACTAAAATAAATATTCCAGTAGAGCAACATTTAAAACACATTTGTTGTTTTTAGCTGATTAAAAAGAGATCAACAAACATCTGCTGAATCAACCGTCTTCATATTAAATATCAGTAAATCAATATCTAAATCCATTAATTAAGGTTTTATTATGAATTTTAATATGAATGATCCGATATCGACTCCGTAAACATCAGCGTTACTGTTGTGTGTCTGCAGTTACTCAGTTAAAGCTGCATATATTACACGACGGCTGTAAACTGTGAGCTGATTATTGATTATTGTTTCAGTCTGTGTGTGGCAGGTTTGGGAGGAAACAACGTAGACGACAAAATTACCAACAAAGAAGAAGCTGCTGCTACTCAGCAGCTAGTTTAACACACCAGTGATCAGCATCACTATTGATCTCCCTGATCGATTCCACTCCATCGATCGATTAACGATACTTCAGTTACAAAACCGATTCTGCTTTGATATGAAAGAGATTCTCACAGATCTGATGCTGTTAGTTAGAACCTTCTAACCAGGACTGGGTATCTTTAAAAACATCATGATACCAGTACCGATACCAGTACGCCTCCCAGTGACACTCATACCAACAGATTATTAGATAATAGAAATGCCACCAGTCCTCCCAGTTCAAATGATTTCTACACAAATACATTTTGAGACGGTTTGGGTTGTAGCTGCAGCCAATCACACGTCACATTAAATCAAACGACGCTCGCTGTGATTGGCTGCGAGCAAAACCAAAAAGGATCAAACGCAGGAAGTTTCAATACTATCGTTACTATTTATGTCCATCGATACGCAGCCCTTCATCTAACCTGCTGCATTAATAACAATATTAATCTTTACATTCATTGTATTTTGTATTTAATATGACCGACACACAACAGCAGTCAATATAGTGCAAATAGTACCGGAGCTTTCTTCTCAACAGGCCAAACCTCCATTTTCAACATCTTTGCTCTTCTCCGTCTTTAAATCCGTGATGCGAGCAGACATCTGGCTTCAGGCTGAGGCTGGCGGCGCCTTCAGAGGAGCAGCTCCGCCATGTTTTTTTGATTCAATTGAGGTTCACTAGTGTCTCACGAGGCCGGATCTCGTTGCACTAAGACTGACATCGTTAAGACTGATCTCAGGATTTTATGAACCGATATCAGATCATTTCAATGAAGATCGATTTGAATCAGAAAATGGATTATTGGCTCCGCCCCACAAGTGACACAGCGTAGGCATCAAACGAGCGGAGCGACGACCTGGTCTGAACAGTGAGAGACTCTCTGACTGCTGACGGATGGACGTCGGCGGCCAAGTATGACGACAGTCATCACAGTACAGTACAGCTGAGTCTGAAGTTATTCAAACTAATTACTTGTTGACTTTTCCAAGTCCTGACTCAGGATGATCAGCTGACTGACTGTCACGTCTACGAGAGGAACAGACGGAAAAAACACTAAACACTAAAGCTGTAGTCAACCAGAGAAAGTCTCGGTCGACATTTCTCTATTCTGTATTTCTCTGTTTTGCCTCTTCAGGTTATGCTAGCCCATTGTTGCTAACTTTGGAGCTAACTCCCTTTACTTTTCCAGTATTTGGGGAAACAACAGACGTGACTTTTTAGCATTTATTAACTGAGACACTGTAGTCTGTGCTGTACATTTACTGCCAGACTGACAATTTACTACTAATCTTTTCCTCTGCTCCGCTCGCATCCACCGTCACTTCTCTGCCCCTCGCTCTTTCCCGCTCGCTACGCAAACATACTCCTTAACGGAGCCGCGCGACCAGTGGTTTCCCAGGCAACGACAGAGGTTGACTCACATACTAGAACAGCGCTGCACAGAGACTCCCAAACGCTGTCGATGAATGAATATTCATTCGGATATCAAATATTAAAAAATATTTTTTTGGCCTGGCGGGGGTTCTCGTTGTGTCATTATGGAGAAACACAGATTCAGTAAACGTTCAGTAAACGTTGAGTACAGTTAGACCCAGCAGGCTCCATCAGGTTGTTCAAAGGTTTTTAATACACCCCCGTTGTTTTGACAGGTAATTTGTTAGTCTGTCCCTCCCGCCGCAGGAAATAATGGATTAATCCTGGAAAGCTGCTGATGTAGCACTTTTCTCCTTATGAAAATAACACGGAGATTATTCGACCAACTAATCGACCAGCTGACTACAGCGCTACTGAACACTGATCTGAGGTGTGTTTGTCTGTTGAGATATTACCTCAGACTACGAGATGTGAACAGTGTGTGGATTCTACTTTATCAGTTTCTCTCTACCTGCCTCTAATGTGGACTTTACACTATTTTATTGTCAAGGAAACAACAGTGTTGCTCACTTGATGAATGTACGAGACTTTTAAGTTGGCGGGATGAACCAAGAAGTGTTTTATGTGATCTAACTGCGTCTCCTCACCAGGTGTAGCGGAGGACGTTGCAGCAGGAGATGAGAAACCTCCGAATGACGGAGGAGCGATGCTGTTTCCGTTGGTCAGACCTCCGAGACCTTTAAAGCCTCCGCCGTTCCCGAAACCAGAAAACAGCGTTGGAGTGGAGGCTCCGCTCGCTGCAGACGCCGTCGTCATAGAAAAGCCTTTAAAACCTTTGAAGGCTGTGCTAACTTCACCCTGAAACACAAGACACAAGACAACCTGTTGGTTTACATTTAGAATCTTTTCACCATTAAAATTATTCTCAAAATTACTTCACATGTGAGTTTTGGAGCTTTTTGTAATCTGTATAAAGGAGTATTTGTTCAATATTTCATTCACAAGTTGATGTTAAACTATTTCTGCTTTTACCTCTGCTCCAATGTTGCGACGTTTGGCCTTCTTAATCGCCCGGTTCTTCAACACAGAGTCACTGGCAACTGAAAACGTCCCGGCCTGATGAAGGATAACATTACTGAGTTAGATTCATAAAAAGCTGACACACTACAGACCTGAACTCTTCAACCACGGCATCAGTTTGAATGTATTTATTTCAGACTTTATTATTATTATTATTATTAGTAACTCACCTCCTCTCCCTCCTCCTCCTGATCCCAGTTCCTGTCCGTTAGCTCTTTATCAGCGATCCTCTTCGCCATCCCCCCTGCTCTGTCACCAAAATAAAAGAAAGAGAAGCACAGTTAGCAGGCGGCCATTTATGTAGGGCTGATTAGAGGTGTAACGGTACGCGTATTCGTCCTGAACCGTCACAGCACGGATGTTACAGTTTGGTGCGTGAAGTCGTACGAAGAATATGCTTCATGACCCAAATAATTACCGTCAGAATAGTTTAATAATCTACTAACTAACTGCAGAACCATTTGGCAGTGCACCACTTAGCTGTAGCATGCTCATGGATGTATGCTAGCCGGCTTAGCCAAGGTATCCTGGTTACCATGGTTACCCTGTAGTGTTGCTGCCGTCGGAATGACAAACACTAACAACCGTTACAGCCTTCCTGACGATTAATCTGTCGCTTATTTTCTCAGTTAATTGAATATTTGTTTGGTCTATAAAATGCGACACGTCCTCAAATGTCTCGTTGTGTCCACAGGTGTGTGAGAGGTGTCGATGTTTTGTTATTCTGACCGCTCCATTTATATAAACGCCTCCAAAATTACCCTAAAGTTGAACCAACGCCTCTCCGCTGTTGTATCAGTTTTAATCACGTGGACCCGATTAACTAGAAGATAAGTGTGGACGTGTCGTAAAAACATTCTGGAGAGTTCATGTTAGTAGAGTTGATCCCAAAACACGTTTTAATCTATTCAGGCAGTAGGAAGAAGTACTCAAGTAAAATACTTCATTACAAGTAAAAGTCCTGCATGGATACGTGATGCTGATATATTACACAAATATGCAAAATATAAAATTAGGCACATATTGGATCAGTAAGTGAATGGTGTTTAAATGTAGGTTTCTCCATATTTTGTGTAAAGTCAGATAGTTTGGAGAACATACGGAGACAAGGAACAGAATTTATGATGATAACATTTCAGCGAGTAGAGATGACCTCGATTATAAACTGTTGTGTTAAGACCGGAGACGACGCTGAGAGATCTGCAGTGATGTATTCGTTAAGACAGAACAGTGAGAGAAAGAACATGTTCGCTCCGAGCTCCTCCCGTCCGCTTCCACGAGTCACCGTCCACTAGACATGGAGCTGAACGAACGAACGAATGAAAAGAGAGCATCTGTCTCCACAGTGAATCATCTGTTGAGTGTTTGATGGTTGTTTATTTGTGCTTTAGAACGTAAAAGCCGTGAAACAATCAGAAAATAAAGTTTTATTTCTCTCATTCACTGCTTTGTTCTCGCCACCGCCGCTCTCTCTCTTTTTTTAAAATGAGTCGGGAAGCCTAACTTTACTTTTAACATTATCAAACAAAGAGAAATGTCCTCCTCGTCCTAACGTGGACACCTGTGAGTCTTAACTTCTACTGGCTTCAGGTCATCGACCCTGATTTATGACATCATAGAGCAGCATGTTACTGTTGTAGCTGCTGGAGGTGGAGCTAGTTTACACTACTTTATATACAGTTAGCTAGTTTAGTCCAGTGGTTCCCAACCTAGGGGTCGGGGCCCCTCCAAAGGGTCAGCAGATAAATCTGAGGGGTGGTGAGATGATTAATGGGAGAGGAAAGAAGAAAAAACAAAGTTCTGATACACAAATCTGTTTTCAGTTTTTGGACTTTTTCTCTAATCTTTGATTTTTGCTGAAATATTGGATCATTTGAACATTTATTGAAATGAAAGCATGTGAGAAGTTTAGAGGGAAAAATCACTATTTGGTGGAGCTGTTAACAACTCATAGACATGTGAAATGTGACCCCGACCACACACTGCTTTTTGTAAGACGTCAAAAGACAAAAAGGTTGGAAACCACTGGTTTCATCTTTAACAATGTGTTGTATTTTAAAAGCTTGTTATATTATCCATTGTGTCAAATCTTCATCTGAAAAGTAACTAAAGCTGTCAAATAAATGTAGTGGAGTAGAAAGTACAATATTTCCCTCTGAAATGTAGAAAGTAGCATCACATGGAAATACTCAAGTAAAGTTGTAATGTTACTTGAGTAGATGTACTTAGTTACTTTCCAGAACTGTTAAAAGGCAGATTTGAGTTTTGTTTTGTTCATCACAGAAACTGTCCTGAGGATCTGAGGTTAGCTAACAGTTGACCTGTCAGACTAACATTAGTTTATCAAATCTACGAATATGATGAGAAACGTCCCCGTCAGATTAACAGTTAACCGGTGTAACACTTAACTAACCGAACAGACAATGAAACGGTTGCCATCATGTTCATGTTCCGGCTGTTAGCTGCTGAGCTAACCGGGCCCACACATTAGCAGCTAGCAGCTAACGCCATGTTAAACACCGTCTGGAAGCTAACATTAGCATCTCACACAGATTTCATCCTGTATTACATTTAAAGCTGTAAATGTACCTTTTTCTAGGAATGTAAATTCCAACCTCTCTCTCTGAATGATTCCCAGACAGCTGCAGGTACCGCAGACCGCTTCACTCACGTTACTTTAACACCTTCTCAGGTAAAAGACTGAACTGTGTTTTGAACGAGCCTCTCTCACGCCGCCATTTTACATAGCGGTACATCCGCGTGAGTTTGCGCGCCCCACTTTTTTGCTCATGCGCGCCAGGAAGAGTTCCCATGGGAGTTGTAGTCCGTAACAAAATGGGTCAGAGAGACTACATTTATTCATTTATTCTGGTTCGATATCAATACATGTTTTATATATAATAGTAATAAATATTCTGATACAGAGTGTTGAACAGTGCTGGAAAGTAAATAAGTATATTTACTGAAGTACTGTACGTTTCAGAGGGAAATACTGAAATATTCACTGCAATACTTTAACTACATCAAACTCATAATACTTATGTACTTTTATTGTAGTAGGATTTATCTTGCAGGACTTTTACTTGTAATGGAGTATTTTTATACTGCTGTAGTGGTACGTTTACTGCAGTAAAGGATCTGAGTACTTCTTCAACCACTGGTATTCAAGTAGTAACAGTACTGTCACAGTTTTATGCTGCTGTATACTTCTTCTTCACTACATTTCAGAGAGAAATATTGTGAATTTGACTCCACTGCATTTACTTAGATCTAAAACACACATATACAGTTTACTCAACTGTGGAGTGTAATAATGTACACAGACACTATACACAAAGTAAAAACAAAAATTGTAAAAGTAAATAAATTTAATAATTATATTCTGTCTTCATATGATTAATTAATTTTTAAAAAATTAAATGTACATTTTTTTGTTCCATTTCTTTATGTTTCTGCTTATTTATTTGGGTTTTTTTTGCTTTGACATTTTGTTCGGCTCTCTTGTGCAGTTTTGTGTTCCAGTACATGTTGGTGTGGCTGTTTTATAATGTTCTACCTCACATCTATTATATATATTTATATTTAATCATCCACGTTAATGCCTATAATTGGATTTTTTTAGGGGATGAGGGCGTATTTTTAATTCACTTGAACAGAATTAATATTTACAAACAGTGTTTCTCACCAACATGTGTCGTGTGTATCGTCGATGTCTTTCTATTACCTTCATAAAACATTTGTAGAGATGATTTATTGAATAGAATATATCCTGCATTGTTTACATCCACGCTTGCTAGCTTGCAGTCTTCTTCTTCTTTATCTTTGTGGGCACATTAATGTTTAACACAAACCTGTCGATCAGTGTAAATAGCTGGAAACCAGAATATGTGTCACGTTGTGTGTTTTTGTGCACCATAAAACAAACCCACCGGTATAAATATTGCTCCATAGTGCTACTAATGTCCAAAAACTCCGCAGGGCACCTTTAATTTAAAGGTTTAAAACAGTGTGTTATCTGAAAATTAAACCAAGTCCAACCTGCAGAGCAGCAGCATGAGCTTTCAACACATAACAGCTGGCCAATTAGAGCTCTGACTTATGCTCAGTGGGTCGGATAGTGTAAAAATGTTTAAAAATGTTGTCATTGGACATTAAAAAAAGTCACGTCTAGGTTAGAAAATGTTGTCAACTAGTAGAGGAAGAGTGTAATCCTAAAAACAGGAGATATGTTTGAGGTTTTTAAACTGTTTTCTACTTCTTAACACAGAATTTTGTGGCCTGAATTCAAACATGTTCCTCAAACGTAAACAGGTCAAACGTTATTTATGGGATAAATAACGCATATTAGAGTTTAAAGACGTTGCTGTTATCGTCAAGGTCAGAATAACTTACGTGATTTGACATGAGAAATGACAGTTTATCAGTCACTTCACCTGCATGGGGCAAATGGGCTCCGCTCCACATGTCATGCTTTTGATTTAACCTCCAGCTAAATGGTGATTTTGGGATTTGCCAGCCAATCCATTTCAGCCTTTACTCCACTTTTCAGTACTGCTGTGTGTTTCAGAGCTGAGAAAAAGAGAAAATCAGGATGCATGCAGCGACTCGAGGGATGGGGGGGTGGGGGGGGGTGGAGGGGGGTAAAATGGTGCAGAGTTGGGCAGCAGATGGCTCGGCTCCAAGCTTTCAGGATCCCCGGTCGGCCTTGCCAAATAGGAACAGGTGCCGGAGAAAGTAGGAAGTGAGCTGTGGGCCCTAGCGGCAGCAGGAGACCCTTGACCAGCTGGCGAGGAGAAAATGGAAAAACTTGGCAGCAGAAAAAAGAGAAAACCTGTATAATGTGGAGAGAACAGGCCATCCAACATGTGAAGCAGGGGTTCTTTAAAGTCTTAAAATAGAGCGCTCACACGTTGCACTCTGCTTTTCCTCACCGGTTTTATCTCTATTAAGGTTTTTAAAAAAGATTTTCACTTTCCAGCAGAGTTTTTGATCTGGCGGAGAAAGTTTCTAACTAACGTTCAGAGTTTAAAGTTTATTTTACACAAATTAAAGAAGTACAAACATCGATGAATTGATTCCTCATTTTGTCCATAAAACATCAGAAAATAGTGAAAAATGCCAGTTATAAGTTAAAGTTAAAGCTGACGTCATATATGACAAAGAAAAGCATTAAATCATCACATCTGAGGAGCTGAAACCAGCACATATTTGCTATTTTTGCTTAAAAAAATGACAAAAACGATTGAATTTTCTGTTGATCGACTGATTGTTGCAGCTCGAGTTTCAAAAGCTCTTTTAACTATTTGTCAATTAATCAATTAGTCGATTGATATTAAATTAACAACAACTTTGACAATCAAATAATCGTTTTATTCATCTTTTGGGGGGTAAATATGTTAAAAGGTTTTCTCAAATATATTGATTTAATGCTTTTCTTTGTCATACATGTTCATATCAGAATAATGTTTAAAGAGCTTTGACTCTGAGACAATATAACCAGCATCTTGTTTTATAGATCAAATGATTCATCAATTAATCCAGAAAATAATTGTTAGTTGGAGCCTTAAAAACTTCAATTAAAGTTTAAACTTTTTAGAATTTATAAACAGTTAATAATCAGTTAATAAACAGTTAATAAACAGTTAATAAACAGTTAATAACTCACTATAATGTCGTTATAAACTGATCTGAGGACATTTGAAGTGTTTATTAATGTTCAGACATATTTCATATTATTACAGCTGTGTTTTACTATGATGTCGTTCATTATCTGTTTATACAGCAGCAACATAACGTTATTTACATTATAATGAGTTATAAACAGTTTATTAACTGTTTACAGACTGATTGTTAATGATAAATAGTGGGACTATAAAATAGACTTGATTTGACTAAATCACTTTTATTGGACTTGTTTTGGGGTTTTTATGACACAAACAGTCAGATTTGAAAACATTTAGACACAAAAACATCAGAATCAGCCTTAAAAGCTCTGAAAACCTTTTTTAGTCTGAGTCTTATTAACTCAGAAACATCTGTCACAGTCACGACACATGTCAAGACTTTTACAAGTGAGACTTTCTGTATCTTGTGTTTTGTCTGTGCTCTTCTCACTGGTTTGAAGTGGCATCGACAGGAAATGAATCATCAATAAATGTGATTATCGACTGAACAAAAACATCAAGCGTTCTCTGCTTCCAGATTCTTAAATGTAATTTAAGATTTTCTGCTTTTCTCAGTATTTTTAACCAGTGTTCACTGAATATCTTTGAGTTTTGGATTGTTGATAGAAAACAAGACATTTGAAGAACTAATGATTAATCGATTAATTTAAAAAAAAGACCGTCGTCCTTATTTAACCTGGTAAAAATCTTGTTGAGATTAAAATCTGTTTCTCAAGAGCAGCATAAACACTGTCACAACAATAAATACAAACAACACAAACAGACGAACACAACTGTCACACACAACAAACGAGTCAACACAATCATCTGTAAGTATCGATAAAGGTCTGACAGATCAATAACAACAGGCATCAGTGTGAGTGTGAGCAGCTTTTCTCTTCAGCCTGTTGAGGATTTGTGTACCGTCACCATCACAGGCTGCCGGTTCAAACTGAATCATCTCCGTCCTGCTGTGCAGAGTGAATTACAGTGTGTTGATGAGGTGGAGGGGCCCCTCAGCTCATTATGAGGCCCCCCACCTCCCGGCAGGGGTCCTCTGAAGCCCGGAGCAGCCGGCGGGGCTCAGAGCGAGTCGGTCGGGGCCCTCGGAGCTCAGCGGGGCCCGCTCGTATGGAGCCAAACTTCAGAGATGTGAGCAGAATCAAAGGTGGCGTCTCCCCGGTGAACAGCTGATAAGCTATTGATCAGCTGACGTGAAGGGATGTCGAACATCAATGATTACTGCAAATGAGGTGACATGAAGGAGAGCTGACAACAGGTCCACACAGCAGAGGTTATTACATTAATACTAAACAAAGAGTTCTGTTGAATGCATTCATTCATTCATTCATTCATTCATTCATTCATTCATTCATTCATTCATTCACTCATTCATTCATTCATTCACTCATTCATTCACTCATTCATTCATTCATTCACTCATTCATTCACTCATTCATTCACTCATTCATTCATTCACTCATTCATGATGACATGAAGGAGAGCTGACAACAGGTCCACATAGCAGAGGTTATTACATTAATACTAAACAAAGAGTTCTGTTGAATGCATTCATTCATTCATTCATTCATTCATTCATTCATTCATTCACTCATTCATTCATTCATGGTGACACAAAGGAGAGCTGACAACACATTCACACAGAGAAGAGTTTATAAAATTAATGCAGAAACAAAGAGTTCTGTTGAATGCATTCATTCATTCATTCATTCATTCATTCATTCAGTCCTGATGACACAAAGGAGAGCTGACAACAGGTCCACACAGCAGAGTTTATTAAATGTATACAGAAACAAAGAGTTCTGTTAAATGCATTCATTCATTCATTCACTCATTCATTCATTCACTCATTCATTCATTCATTCATTCATTCATTCATTCATTCATTCACTCATTCATTCATTCATTCATTCACTCATTCATTCATTCATTCATGGTGACACAAAGGAGAGCTGACAACAGGTCCACACAGCAGAGGTTATTACATTAATACTAAACAAAGAGTTCTGTTGAATGCATTCATTCATTCATTCATTCATTCATTCATGGTGACACAAAGGAGAGCTGACAACACATTCACACAGAGAAGAGTTTATAAAATGAATGCAGAAACAAAGAGTTCTGTTGAATGCATTCATTCATTCATTCATTCATTCATTCATTCAGTCCTGATGACACAAAGGAGAGCTGACAACAGGTCCACACAGCAGAGTTTATTAAATGTATACAGAAACAAAGAGTTCTGTTAAAAGCATTCATTCATTCATTCATTCATTCATTCACTCATTCATTCACTTATCATATATTTTCACCTCTATATGTTTAAGCCATTCATCTTTTCATTCATTAATTTATTTGTTTATTAATTTATTCCATACTAATATTCATCCCCTCACGTGTTTACTCATTCATTCATTCATTAATTTACCTGTTCATTTTTTTCCATATGTTCATTCATTCATCAGTTCATCTACCCATACATTCACTTGTTCATTTACTTTGGGTTCTTCTATCCATCCACTCCCTCATTCATTCATTTATTTATTCATCTATTGGCTAATTCATTCATTGGTCCATTCCTCCATTTACATATTCATCCATTCATTCATTAGTTAATTTATCTGCTTCATTGATTCCATGTATTAATCCATTCATTTATTCACTTATCTATTCACTCATAATATAACCCATTCACTTCTATTGACTCATTCATTCATTCATTCATTCACATATTAATTAGTATATTTACCTCATGTATTTATACATTCAAGTCTGTTCACTCAACATATAATCTATAGATTCATTCATTCATTCATTCATTCATTCATTCATTCAGTCTCTCATTCATTTGAAAAACAAATGAGTGAATGAATGAATGAATGAATGATTTATTCGTCCTGCTTTATGTTTTTTTAATTAATTTCTATCAGTTTTTATCGATTTTGTTGGTAAATGAAGATAAAATCAAACTTTTCGAGGTGTTTTGAGGCTTTAAGGTCTTTTGTTGTTTACGTTTGTGAATGAATGAATAAAAAGAAGAAGAAGAGACACTTCTTCTTCTCTTACAGTAATCATCTCATCTCATTCCTGCCTCTAATTAATTATTATATTTGATTAAATCATTAAGATCTTGCCATCATTTTATTTCATGCATGCAATATTTCATGCGTCTCTCCTCTAATTGGCCGTTCAGCAGACAGGTCTACATGTCAATTAGGCTTTTGCAAATGGAGCTATAATTAGGTTGAATTAATTGACTGGCTATATGGACGGCAATTAGTACAGTGACAAATTAAAAGGAAGCAGAACTGATGTTCTTAATGATCCAAAATCTCGTCTCCATTTAAAGAAAAGTGAGAAGACGTTTTAAGCTTTTAAGTACAAAAAAAAGAGATTCTCTTGTATTTATTTTTAATGTATTTTAATATTTATTATCTTTACGTTTTACAGGAAGTAAAAACAATAAACAAAACAAACTATGAGAGAAGAAGAGGAAGAGGAGGAAAGTCTGTATGGACCACTGGGAGGAAAACAACCTAATGCCTTCTAGTGGCTGATGATGGTACTAAAGGAAGACACATTTACAAGCTTTACTTTGAAAAACTGATTTAATTCTCATCATTTCTTCTGTCCATTAAGAGTTTAAAACAAATCAAAATGATTTTATTGGCTTTGTGTGAAAAATGAAACTCTTGAAATCCAGATTTTAATGCAACTCCTTCATTTTACTCACTGACTTCATCATTGTTAAGTTAGAAGTTAAGAATTTCCACCTCTGTTAACTTTCCACTGATGTTCATTTACTCTTTCATGTTGATGGAAACAGTTTTTATAAACACTGTTGCAGTTTCAAACAGTCAAACAGACAGTTCATCAGTCAAAGGGAACATCCATTCTTATATTTTATGATATTTATTAATTCAACCTGCAGCCTTTGACGGGTCTCGTCCTGTCGACGTGTGTCTTGTTATATTGATGTTTGTGAAGTTTCATTCTAACTGTATATTTGCTGTTTTAACGACAATAAACTTGACTTGAACATGAACAGTGACGAGCATCACTGCTACCAAAATAAAACGTCCATTCATTATTTATCATTGATCGAGTCGAAACTGTGTCATTATGACAAAAGACACTGATAACTAATGTGTTTCTTCTATATAACAGGAGGCTTCCAGGAGTTCAACTATCGTGATGAGCATCGGTCAGGATGAAGGAGACCATGAAAAGATATTTATTTGATCATGTGGATTGTAGAACAACACACGGGTCTATATCTGAAATAGAAGATATACAAGATTAAATGAACACAGAGAAGGAAATATTGTTTCAACAAAACTAAGGATAAACGCAAAAAATAAACTTCTTACCAAAGAATGAATGATGTGTTTAAACAGGACTAGAGCGCTCAGGAGAAATGATTCAAGATCAGTGAGAAGGAAAAGGGACGGCAGGAAGTCAGGTGATGGAAAAGGAAGTGGAGAAAATAATGCAAAACTAGTGAATCTTTACAACAGTGACAGAAAATCACTGCAACTTACTTACTTGTTTTATTGCTGAATGTCTAAACAAACAGAATAAACAGAACAAATCTAAATCTACACTGTTAATATTTTACAGTTGCTGACACACTTTTCACTTCTCCAAAACTCTTCATGCAGCTTTCTTTTACCAAAACGCAGCTCAGCTCAACAGTTAAAGTCCAAACTGCACTAAATCAACCTTCATCCACATCTTCATCACATCTTCATCACATCTTCATCCCAGCCAGGAAACTTTATCACTTGTTACACACCGACAACAAAACCCAGAAATGTTTGGCCACACAAAAAAGGTGAAAATACCTTTATTATGATATTAATAATGTAAACAAAAAAACAAATAACCCTGAAACATGAACATAAACTGAAAAATCGCTGCCACTAAAGCATCCACCATGTAAAAGTTTCTAATTGGAGAATGATGGTTTACTCCGGGCTGCAAATAAAACAAAACGAGATAAATAAAATGAAACGCGGAGGACAGTCAGCAGCCTGCAGTCATCCGCAGCCAGACGGGATGCAGATGCAGCAGCTATATGATGAATTGTGTCTTTGATGCTTCGCTGCTGGATGCAGCATTAACAGCACGTCGTCTGATGTTTTTTTGGGGAGTTCTCGTTTCCCCGCTGCTGCTCTCCGGATCACAGCTCATAACCGCCTGTGAAGCTGATCCTCCACCTGGGGAAATATCCATCTGATGAATGAATTTGCCCGTCAGACTCTTTAAAGCCGCTTGATTACAAACTGTCTGTTTGGTTTAATATGAAGTGGCTTGGCAAACACTAAAGGGAGTTTAGAACAATCAGACTGAGATGATTGAATTATGCTGATTAATAATTCATTCGTGTTTAATCCTCAAACTTTAGAACAAGTGAGTGGCCCGAGAGCGGCGGCGTCACCGCTGCAGTGATGTGAGATTAGAAAAAGAGGTTTTCAGATGCACTTAAAGGGAAATGAAAGGAAATGTTTAAACCTGTCAGAGCAGCATTTAACGCTGAATAAAAAGCTGCCTGACAATAAACGCACTGATTTTTTTTTTTTTGTTTAAAACATAAAGCTGAAGTATAAAAGCCTGAAAAGTCTGTTTACTCACAAAAATCTACATTTTCCTCTAAATATTTTATTGATGTATTTATTGGGAGCATGCACAGTGTTCAACATAAACGTTATCAGCTGATGTGCTGCACCAGAGTTAGCTTAATGCTAATTTTCATCTGCAGCCCCTTCAACAGGTCACAATTAAAACATATAAAAAAGCACAATAGCAAACAGTACGAAGCAAAAAAACACACAGGACACATCATACAAAACACAAAACTACACACAATAACACATCACATAAACCCACAATGTCAACGAGAAACGACTAATTGTCCTCTATACACAGTAATTCAGCAATATATTGCTAAAATTTGGTTTGCTGTAAGAGTATATAGATAAAGATGAACAGATTTGCTCTTAAAGGTCCCCTCTAGACATATTTTAAAGGATATATTTCTCCTCATGTCAACAAATCTCATGTTTTGCTCCAAACCATCAATGAACTGATCTACTAACAAGTGTTGTGTGTGTATCTAAAGCCTGATATATCTTATTAAAACCACGTCAGTGAGTCACATGTTCCCTCATCATGAAGAGTTTGGTCACGTGACTTGATTAAATGAGTTTTATTGTTCCAGTTTCTGCTGAAAGTAGTTTGAGAAGTCGTAGAAAGAAGCTCTTTATTGGCAGCAGATTGTCTTCACTGACGAGCAGCTCTAAGTGAGGATGATAAGCCGGAGGGTCTCAGATTTGGAGGCTTTTTTCATTATTTTTCCTGAATATCTTCTGTTCTTCGCTGCAGTATAATTAAGAGCAGGTAGAAAGGCGCATCGCCTAAGAGATAAATTAACACGAGGGGGGAAAAGTCAGTGTGGCAATTTTCAAATTCAGCCATTAACCTGCTCATTATTTCACCACATTTTCCTGCTGGTAGAGAAACCTGCTTCACAGAGTCTTTTGTATCATTAATATGAACGTGTGTTGTACAAACAGCGGCGGCGAGGTTGACAGTTAAATGTGTCCTAATATCAGCAGAGACACTCCATCACTGGAGTGGTGCACTGACATTTTTATTTGCTCTTCCAAATGGATGGTTGGCAAACTGCGTCGCACCATGCAGACGGCGCAGAAGCCAAGAACGCATCCTTCACCGCTGATGAAAAGATACGCTGACATTTGTAAGGATTGTGTCTTTGGGCTTATGAGAGGTTAACATAAATGTCAGCCAAGTGCAGTCAGAGAGCTGGCAGCAGAGACAACACAAGCGTCCCCCCCCCCCACCTACCAAACAGCATCTCTATTATTAATCCAGTAACACTTTATAGTAAGAGTGCGTTAATTATCATCACTTCATGCCTGTAACACCTCATCAACTATCAGGAATGTACAAGATTCATTCCTTAAAGGATGGGCTCACAATTCTTCAAGTCTGTCTTAAAACAACGTTCCGTTTTTCTTGCTGTAATCATTCCTCCTGTTCATACTGACCATTAGAAGATCCCTTCATAATGACCTTACAACGGAAGTGATGGAGGACAAAATCCACAGTCCTCCTTCTGTGCAAAAATGTATTTAAAAGTTTATCTGAAGCTAATATGAAGCTTCAGCGTCCAAATGAGTCAAATCAAGTAGATATCTTTCAACGTTACAGTCTTTTTAGTGCCAAAGTTCCTCTTTTTGTTACTTTTGTGTCAGATATCCACTTGATATGACTAACTCAGACTGCTGAAGCTGAATAGAAGCTTCACACAGACTTTTAAATGACTGTGTGGACACACTGTGGATTTTTCTTCAGTCAACTGAACATCCATGTCCTTGTTTTCAGCAAGAGTGTATTTAAAAGTGTATCTGTCATATAAAGTAATTTAAAGTATATCTTCCTCAATTACAGTCTTTTGTAGTAAAAAATTCCATCTTTGTCAGCTGCGGTGGAAGGATCGTAACTAAAAGAGGGAACTTGGCCCTAAAAACTTGACCCTTGACCCTAAATTCACTTGATTGGACTCATTTGGGTGACTGAAGCTCCCTGCGAGTCAAAAACCTTCAACCTGCTCTGAACGTTTCGTTTGATGATTTTTTTCTACCTTGCTGACAAGCTGACGTCATCTCATCACGCATGCCTGTAAATGGACTCGTCGCCTCTGTTGAGCAAACGGCGAGGACTTATGGGAAACGATGTTCATAAAGGCCATTAAAAAAATGTAAATATTGAATAAAAGATATTAGATGGTTTTTCAGAAAACTCCCATCCTTATCTAAACATATGAAGCGAGCCACGCGACATACTGTTGAGAAAGGTTCTGTTCCAAAGCCGGATTTTTACTAAATTACTGCAAATATAAATGGGATTTTTAGGAGGTTTTAGTACTACGGCTCTCTATATGGGCCAAAACAACAAACATTTGCCCCTGGACCACACAGGAGATAGATTCTGCCATGAGTGTCTGCTTGGAAGGAAAGAAACACTCCAGCATCCCTAAACTACTGCTGCTGTAGTGAAAGTGTAGTATTACAGATTATTAAAGTGGTACCTGTATTATGTGGCATCTCATTCAGGCAGAGCTGTCAACTCTTTGCCAGCAACACAAACTTGACAGAATTAATTGTTGCTCTGCTGAGGCGGTGACCCAGTTCTCTCAGTCAGAGCTTCTTTCACTTCACCAATAAATAAACACAAGTTCTCCTGCGATTGGTCTCGGCTCGGCTCTGGCTACCAACCGAGCTATTCTGCAGCACAAATAAACAACACCGCTATTGAACGAGTCGTATTTCAGCAAAAATAAGTCGGCGGCAGTCCTATTCTGCTGTTGTGAATGGGAGAGAAATATATTGTTCAGCTGGAAATCGTCATGTGGAGATAATATGCTGACACAATAATGATTCGCTGTGTTTTTGTGTCAGAAACATGCGGCGCAGCAGGGAGGAGGCAGCCAGTACTGAGGGCTATCTCGTGTTTTTAAATGCTTTGTTTTTAGCTTTCTTTAAAGTAGCTGCAAAGAATCACAAAGACAAAAAGCCTATCACAAAATACAAAATTATCTCTCACATGTAAACAAACATCAAGCAGCTTGCAAAATTTCTACATAATTAACAAACCATTAACAGGCCAACAATTATGTTTGAATTTATGTGTACTTTTACCAG
Source organism: Thunnus thynnus (assembly GCF_963924715.1). Classification (NCBI taxonomy): domain Eukaryota; kingdom Metazoa; phylum Chordata; class Actinopteri; order Scombriformes; family Scombridae; genus Thunnus; species Thunnus thynnus. The sequence goes on along the minus strand of NC_089539.1, from coordinate 24,878,455 downwards.
CATGACAGAGAAATATTCAACTAAACAGAAACTTCAAGCTGAAAAAAGAGAGAAGTATTTGGTTTAATAACTTGAGAAACAAATATTGATTGAACAAATATTAGATTTGCAGAGCTCACATGGTGTCCAGCAGTAAACAGCAGACTGACAAAGTTAGCGACTAGCCGATGAAGAAAGTGTAAAATCTAACAACTAAAGAGTCAGATATTTTTCTTGGGAGTTGGTGGAGAACAAAGCAGAGCTCAAAGAGAGCAAGTATTGGACAGAAACATGACTCCAGTGGGACGATCATGCTGCTCTGCTTGATGTAGAAGCAGGCAGCTGTTTGCTACATGTTAGCTGCTTTATAAGATGAAAATGTGTCAGACGTGTTTACCAGCTTTGCTGAAAACAAGTAGACACAAAACATAATTTAAAGAAGCCTTAACCATATCGAAACTGTAAAGGATCAAGAATAGAACCCTGAGGAACCCTACAAGTAATTATTAACATTAGGTAATCATGTTGCTTTGTTTTCTGGATGTGGAAGTAGCTAGCTGTTTGCTAACATGTTAGGCACAACTACTTTTGTGTTTTAAAACTTGTTCTGTTGCATCATTGTATCAAACTTTAAACTATTTTTGTATCTCCAGTCATCAAACTGGTTTATTTCTGGTTAAAATAAACTGGCTTGTTGAAAAAAGAGAAACTTGCAATATGCTCCAATTTATTGAGTTGCTAACTCATTAGCCAGAAAATCTCAGGGCTGTATACCCATCAACTTATTCTTCAGCTCTTCTGTCCACAAGTGGCCAAAAAATCTAAATAATGGAGCTTTCAGTCAAATCAATAATGGACCTTAAAGGTGCAGTGTGTAGAATTTACTGGCATCTAGTGGAATGGACTTGGCAGAAATGGAATATAATATTCACAAGTATTTTTAAATTAATGTATAATCACCTGAAAATAAGAATCATAGTGTTTTCATTATGCAGAATGAGTCCTTTATATCTACATAGAGAGCAGGCCCCTAAATCCTACACACTGGTCATTTAAGTTGAATCAGTTTGGCGACTTCAGTTAAAATTAAAGTTGAATGGGATGATCATGTTGATCTGTGTCTGCTGGATGTATTAGCCATTTGCTAACATGTTAGCCATTATAATTTACATGGTGATAATATGTCAAATGTTGTGTTTTTAGCCTGTTGTTAAGCTCCTCCATGCAGCTTTAAGTAACACCCATGTTTAGGTCTAACATGTCCTCCCAGTAAAAAGTTGATGTTTTGTAACTCAGCTATGAACTTTGATGAGTTACAAAACCACATCAGTGACATTTTAGGTGTTATCATAAAACTTTGGATTTATATGGTACTGTACGTTTTGTGTAGTGCTACTTTTAGCCATGCTAACAGCTCGGCTCTATGGACACTAATGTTGGTCGGTCAGTTGGTTCACCACTTTGGTCTAGATTAAAATATCTCAACAACTATCAGACTCTCAAGCAGCACCAGCAGGTCAAAGTTTTCCATTATTCTGTGAAATATCTCAACATCCAGTCGATGAATTGCCAAAAAATTTGGGGCAGACATTCATGTCCCTCAGAGGATGAATCATTCTGACTTTGTTGATCCTCTGAGTTTTCCTCTAGTGCCACCATGAGGTTAACCTTTGTGACTTAAAGCAAAGTTTCTGATGGATTCAAAATTTGATGAATTACAGTAAGATTTGGTTCACACATTCATGTTCCCCTCAGGATGAATTATAATAACAGTGGTGATCCTCTGACTTTCCATCTAGCACCACCATCATGTACAACTTTGAATTTCTCTAATATTTTGGTATAAATACCTGCAAAACTGATAACATTCCCACCTGTCTCAGCTGTACTTTGTGTTTACGGCTTATTAGCAAATGTTAGCATGCAAACAAGCTAAACTAAGATGGTGAACATGGTGAACATGTTAGCATACTGACATTTTAGCTCAAAGCACTGCTGCAGCCTCACAGAGCTGCTAGCATGGCTGTGGATCTATAGATGGATGTTTTTTAAAAGTTGGTTTTCAATTATCTTAATTGTAAATGCAGTCAGAGGAGGACATGCAGGAACTCAGACAGATTTGATATCAGCTGGACATTAGTTTTATCTTATAGTCTACCTCAGGCCAGGCCTGGACCGGCCATCTGTCAGTACTGGCATAAGCCTCCAAAGCCTGGCCGGTCCTGGACCCAACCTGGGTCGTCACTCACAGGAAATGTTTAACAAGTCATATTTGGAAAACAAATAACGTACTGCAGGCTGCTCAACTGATCACTGAAACTGAATTACTGAACTTTATTTTGGTGGAAGATGAGGTAGGTGTTACTTTGCCCAAAAGTTGACTGAAACAGATGCACTGACACCCAACACCGCCAACTGAAGCGAAACATACTATAATTATACTGAATCGTTTCTAATTTAATATAAATGTGTGTCCCCACTGTGACGCTCTGAACCAGAGGTAAGTTCATTATTTCAGCTGTTGGTAAAATCATTTAAGATGAAAGCAAAAACCTTTTTACTGGGAAAGCTTTACATTATTTCTGCTTTATAACACATTTACCCGACACCGGAGCAAGAGCTAACAGCTCTGAGGCAAACTCATGAATACTGATGAAGTCCTTACGTCAGCTTCGGTAGGTGAGATTAGTCTGATGCCTTTTGTGTTTTAAAAGGTGCTGTAATACCAAAAATTCAGCCCTGAAATGTTGCTTCATATTGGTGACTAACATCACCTACGCACAGTGTCCTGGACCAATAGTAAAGAGGCCACAGACAATAAATGGCTGCTGAGGACATGCTGACCTCATGTCCTCTGTATTGTATCTGTAAATTTTGGATGTTTGATGACCCAAGGAGCGGTTTGTATGGGTTTTATCTTTAAATTTGACAGTTTTTAGGCAATATTATTAAATTGATAAAATATAATAGAGATGTTTAGTATATGTAAATAAGAATTATATGCTCACAGTGTGCAGAAGGTCAGTTAGGAAGCTAGTTAACTTAGAATAAGTTGTTACTCTTTATTTAAGAGACATAGTTGTACCATCAACTCCTGTTTCATAACAACATCATTGTATAATAATATAATTACAAACCAGTGGTGGACAGTAACCAAGTATGTGTATTTAAGTACAGTTTTGAGGTACTTGTACTTTACTTGAGTATTTCCATGTGATGCTACTTTCTACATTTCAGAGGGAAATATTGTACTTTCTACTCCACTACATTTATTTGACAGCTTTAGTTACTTTTGAGATGAAGATTTGACACAATGGATAATATAACAAGCTTTTAAAATACAACACATTGTTAAAGATGAAACCAGTGGTTTCCAACCTTTTTGTCTTTTGACGTCTTACAAAAAGCAGTGTGTAGTCGGGGTCACATTTCACATGTCTATGAGTTGTTAACAGCTCCACCAAATAGTGATTTTTCCCTCTAAACTTCTCACATGCTTTCATTTCAATAAATGTTCAAATGATCCAATATTTCAGCAAAAATCAAAGATTAGAGAAAAAGTCCAAAAACTGAAAACAGATTTGTGTATCAGAACTTTGTTTTTTCTTCTTTCCTCTCCCATTAATCATCTCACCACCCCTCAGATTTATCTGCTGACCCTTTGGAGGGGCCCGACCCCTAGGTTGGGAACCAGTGGACTAAACTAGCTAACTGTATATAAAGTAGTGTAAACTAGCTCCACCTCCAGCAGCTACAACAGTAACATGCTGCTCTAACACTGATGCTTCACTATTAATAATCTAATGATGTCATATATAATAATATATCAGTCAGAGGGACCAAACCACTACTTTTACTGCAATACTTTAACTACATCAAGCTCATAATACTTATGTACTTTTACTGCAATACTTTAACTACATCAAGCTCATAATACTTATGTACTTTTACTGTAGTAGGATTTTTCATGCAGGACTTTTACTTGTAATGTATTGAGTATTTTTACATTGCTGTATTGGTACTTTTACATTTTGCCCCAGGGTACAAGGTTATAGCGGCCATGCATGTGGGATGATATATCTAGAAAATGTGTATAAATACATATGAACTGTGATATCAGCGAATAAAATAATAAAATAAAAAATCTTAGGAGGTTGGCAGAAATGTAATTTCTGGCTGCAGCCCTGAAACACACAAACAAACACCAGCAGCAGTATCTAACTACTGTATATCTAAAGTCTGTGTCCATTCAGAGCGAGTGGAGCTTAAAAACTCGGAGCAGCTTGGAATCGAAAGCCACCACAGAGGAGACTTCAAGAGTTTCACCGCTGAGCCGTGAAATGAAAAGTAGCAGCTGATGTAGCAGCAGACCTGGCCGGGGTGGGGGAGGGTTTCAGCGGGCGGGCGGGAGGGAGGGAGGGAGGGGGCGCCGCGGAGGGACGGAGGAAAGCAGGGAGGGACTACTTTCTGTCAACGCTGCAATGTGCCCACAAACTTTAGTCAAAGGGTTTAATTTGGGCCTGAATGTGTGAACGGTGGTTTATGGAGACTCCGCTGGGTTTGAAGTGTTGTCTTGATAAATCAAATGGAGTGTAGCTGAAGGATAATGAATAAATACTTCCACTGCGGCGTCGAAAGAACTGTAATGTCCGTTTGATAGTCTCTCGAGCTGCTGCCTCTGTCCATGGTGCTACTTTCTTTTTCAGCCGTTAAAATAGCGGTTCTTATGCGAACACAAGTCATTCAAAAACACACATATAATCGTCTTTTTCGTGTTAAAATTGAAAGAATTTGTGCTTAAAACTGTCGTGAAGTTATTCGCTCGCTTGACAATAATTCCAACTGCCATCTCTATTTCACATCAACTCTCCGATCACATACAGCCCGCGTGCAGCCCCGCCCCTCCTGATGTTCTCTTAATGCTCATTGGTTCGTCGCTCTGTCCCTCTGCGTTCGCAACTCCTGATTGGCTAGCTCTTCCCGCCCCCTCTCGCCCCTCACGCGCTGAACCAGCGGCTTTGACCAATCGCAGCCCGGTTTGAGAGTGCAAAGGGCGGGAGGAGGATGAGGAGGAGGAGGAGGAGGAGGAGGAAGAGGGGGGGTGGGGTGTGGGGGGGTCAGGCTGACAGAAATGGGGGAAGAGAGGCTTGTTTCTGGGAACAAACTGCCACATTTGGCCTCTTTGTGTTTGAAGAGGAAAAAACTACAACTGGGCACATTTGGTTGGAGGCTTTCATTTTACGTCGACACATTTTCTGTTTCCTAATCCTCCACATTTTCCTTTTCTGACTCAGTGAGTTATGATTGTAGCTGTGGATGATGATGCTGCTGCCATTTTTGCTCCTCTTGTTAATGCTGTAATCCAGAGTGGATGAGTAAATGTCTAATCACAACCTCTTTAGGTTATTTAGAGCTAGATTACTTCTTGAATCCTTGAAAGAATGATCTCAACTTTGATATAACTTTGTAGGTTGATAAACTGAGTCACCATCATGACACATTTTAATAATGTATTTTAACAAGCACACAGTAGGCATATAGTCATTACAAACTGTGTCATTACATGCTGTGCAGTTGAACATTATTTAAACCTATAGATCTCTATTTTAAATTACAGTGGTGATTCAAATGGATGAACATTGTCAAAATTGGTCTAAAAGGATGCAGAAGACATAATGTAAAATATTTACATTTGATTGACTGGTGCAACCATGTAAAACGTGGCGTCTGCAGTTTTAATATTTCACACAGTGTAAACTGGAGCAAGCTGGTAGAGAACATACTGAACGTGATATCATCAGACAGCTCCCTGCGTCGAACAAAAAGGGGGGAAATCATATGTAAATAATGTTTACATGTAATTCGGTGAACTCGCTGTCGTTGTGAACTGATTAAAACACAAGACAACATCTGAAACATGAGTCAAATATATAAATAACTTACACATAACGTAAAAGTTTTAAACAACCAGCAGCTCCAGAGGTCTGTTGGAGAGTTACAGTCGAATTTTTCATTCCTCTAAAGACTAAAAGCAGATTCTCATCTACACAACAATCACGATGGAGACTGTGCAGACACAAATGCAAATCACACTCATATATTCTGGGAATGTAAGAAAATGAAAAGATTTTGGGGCTGTGTTGAAAGTGATATTAGGTATTGTATTTAGGTAACAGCACAATCTGGGGATCAATAGGCTATCTTAGAGCCCTGATAGCAGCAACTAAGAACACAATTAGAAGGCAATGGAACAAAGTGGGTGCTGGAGGTTGTTCTCTTATCTTCTGTTTTTTGATTATGCACCACAACACCACAGCAAATTCTTTGTATGTGCAAACCTACTTGGCAATAAACCTGTTTCTGATTGAAGAGATTGTAAAAGATCACACAAAACCAGAGATATTGTGAGTTGTATCAGTATATTATTTACCTTACTGGCACTATACATGAGGTTCTTTTTGTATTAAAGTTATGAGAAACAACAAAATATAAGTTAAAAATGAAATGTAATGGAACAGAGGTATAAAATAGCATGAAATGGATAAGTAGCCACCTAAAACTACACTTAAGTACTTGAATAATACTTTCCACTATTTGAAAATAGTTGGACTGTTTTCCAGCCTACAGTAGATTAACGAGGGGTCACAGATTAAAAACCTTTGCTGCTCCAACCATTTCTTTCTTCTGGATTTTCTCTAAATGTTTCTGCACTATTTCTTGTGAAAAAAATAGATATTATAGTTGTTAGGCCTCTCATGTCTACACTGAGGTCATAACCTGTGATGAAGGGTCATAAGTGTAGAAACTGAATTAGGAGAGACATAAAGTGTTATGTGACCAGTGTTTAAGTTGTATGATTTGAATCCCCATAAATGTGATGCACTTATTATTATTTATTTTCTTTGGGTTTTTTTTGCTGTTAAGTTACTAAAGCAGTGTACTTATTGTGAAAGGAAATATGACTATTTCACTGAAAATGATAAATAAAAGGTCAAATTAGAGCTGGTATTCTGCCTCCTCATATTGAAACGAGTTGATTCACTGCTTTAGAAGAAGAAAGTCAAATTTGTTTTTTTACTGCCTGTTGTTTCATAAGTTTCATGATATTTTGTTCAATGACATAAAGAATACAAGTGAGTTGCTGGATATCAATGACTCAGAGACTGAAATGGTTGTTTGAAGAAGAGACATTTAAATTGGCAAAGAAAACCTTGTACCAGTAAGAAGTGGATGATTAATCTGGATGTTTCCTATTGTTGTTATATTTACTAGTAGTGGTATGATTATTATTATTATATTTGCTTTGTTATGTTTTTTGTTCTTTTGCTCGTTTTTTTCTGTTGTTTTGTGGATTTAGTGTTATGAAATACTAGTAAAATATACATATATACAAAATAAAAAAGAAATACTCCTCTCTGAGCTCTAAGTAGTTGTGCTCCCCGGGCTCACTGCGCATGCTCAGTCTGTGGGGGGGTTCTGCTCTCTCTGCTCCATCCGGGAACTTCAGAATTACCATTGACAGCCGAAGCGCAACTTTTCCCCAGGCAAAGTGAAATCAAGCCGCGGACTCGGACAAAATATAGTCCCCGTTTTTCAACTTAAAATTATCGAAAGAAAAGACAGCCCGCTCCCCCACCGCACCCCTCGACGCTCGGCCGTAATCTGGAGAGGACCCGTCCGGGGCCTGAGCTCTTTCTGCCGGGTTTGGAGCACTTTTTTAAGACGGGCGGAAAGTGGGTGATGAGTCCTAGCCTGTAAAAAGAAGCGAGAACTTGCTTTGCAGCCTGAGTAGTTCTTCTTTCAATTGTTATTGTCGCTTTAAAAAATCTTTAATTCACTTAAACTTCGTCTCGGCCGCGTCGAAAGTGGGAGAAAAGTGCTTTTCTAGTCGGAACATGGAACTACAAGGCCTGCAAGAGGCGTTGAAAGTAGAAATCCAATGTCATCAGGTAAATGAAACATCGTGTTATTCTACGCTTATTGGTGTTGTGAGCAAGTGAGAGCAGGAGGGGAGAAAATGTGAAGGGATGAGAGGTTAAAACACTCCGACAGACAGGGGAGAACTATGCGACATGTCTGCTGGCGACACAACGTCCACTTCTGTCTGATTAAATGCACTTTTCGCTGCACTTTTTGGCTAATTGTCGTCGGTGTTTTCTCTCCGAGCAACAAGAATTTGGAGATAATGCGGCGCTGCTGCTGTGAGGCGAGCAGGACGCGACCTGAATATTTATGAGGTGCAAGAAACTGATCATCATCACCGCTTTGTTCCTCCCTTACACACCAAACTTGAGACACTTTTTTTGTAAAAATCCCATTTCGCTGCTCACATCGTTTACAAACTAGTTGCACAGATGAAGCAGGACCCACAGGTAAAAGCTTAATATTCTCCTCAAAGCTTCTCAGCTACGATCCGGGCTGTGAGGAAACTTTATCAGCATAAATCTTCTTTTTTTTAACATCACAACCAGTCATTTTCCAGCAGCTCATCGTGACTTTGCTTTTAAAAAACCCTGTTTAAATATATGATGTGAAGTTTCATTGTTGTGTCTAAAAAAAAAAAAAGAAAGAAAAGGAAAATGGTGATTTTACACTGCCAATGTTTTGTTCATTTTGTAGGATGGAGAGCTTAAGAGACAGCTGCACGACAGGCAAACAAGAATAACAGCTCTAAGCGATAAACAAGTAAGATCTAATATTAATATGTTTCATCTGTCAGGCTTTATTTAAGGGTTGTTTGGTCATTTCTGTGCCCATTGTGGAAGCTTTTCTCCTGGTACAACTCGCCATAACAACGTGCTTGGTTGAAAAGTGGACTATTATATTAACCCCCCTCCCTCCACCACCCCGGTGTATTGTGTCCTGCCAGGCCGGGCAGCTCGCTCCTTCGCCCGGCTTCACCCCGCTTCTTGTCTCGGCACTCAAAGTTGTGTAATGTTGAAAAATTTTAGCGTCCATTTTGAGTAGGTCGACATGTTTCTGGAGAGTAAACGTTAGAGGCTAATGATGGTAGCAGCTCAGCTAACTACCCGGCTCATACTTTGTGAAGTTTGGTCGGTTAATTTAAACGTTAAACGACAGTTTCGAGTCGCTTTTTAACGTCTTTTCCACCCCGGTTTTGTTACTTTATACTTAGTCTGCTGGTATTATTTCTTCTCGGTCACATGACCCTCAGCGGTGCATTTGATTCGCCCACGATTACGCTTTCACTTTTCCACTATCTTCACGGCTCCTATGTGTCTTATATTAACTTTAAAAAACCAGCAGAAGACAGGTGTTTTGTTTTGTTTTGAGGCTGTGGATGTGTAGTCGGTTATCCGGGTAGCAGATGCTGGAGAGCGGCGTCGGCAGCGTTCAGCACCGCGGCCAGCTCCTCCTGCACCGCCCCGCCGGTCGGTCCCAGCCCGACAGCAGCGCACACAACTTCCCCACATTAGCAAAGAAGAAGAAGAATTCAATGAAAATAGGTCGATAATTTATTCAGCCACCCGCTGCTGTTGTGTTTTATTTGAATTGTTAGAGGCCTGTTTTCCCTCTGCTTGACTTTAATCGACCCTTTTTCCTGTGGAATGCAGTTTTTGAAGCACTTGGAGCTTGATTTTTGTTGCAGTTTAAACCGATCAAACTTGCTGTTATATGTGTGTGTGTGTATAAAGCCACATATGAGACATAGCATCATCCTCAATCTGAATCCTTGTTGTTTGTGTGTTTTTTATTTTATTTATTTTTTTTATTTTCCTCTCTCCTTCTTCTTCTTCTTCTCCTGTCAGTTTGGTAGTGGAAGCTTCCATTTTGAGAGAGAAGGGGGTGGTTTCTTCCCCCCTCTAACATGGAGAGGAAAAAAAAGTCTGCAGAGTTTCGTGCAGGAGGAGGAGGAGGAGGAGGAGGGGGAGGGGGGGATGGGCCCCATTCATGCCTAACATTACCATTTTGATTGCTTTGATGCTGTTTTTGGTTGGAGGTTGGAGGGGGGGGAGGGGTGGCAGGGAACGAGAGAGAGAGAGAGAGAGAGAAAGCCCAGTCAGCACTGCACAGCGATGTTTTTAATCACTACACACCACTGATTTCCTTCTTTTTTAGCTGCAAAATGTGACCTTTACTTTTTCCTCCGCACATATATGAACCGCTGCTCTCCTCCTCCTTAAACGAGCCTTGAATTATATATAAACACAGGAATGATTTAATGATGATCTTAGCTAAAAAAAAAAAAACTAAGCACACTTTAAGGCTCTGTCAACATTTACAATGCCCCCCGAAATAAACTCGGCTTGAACTTTAAGCCGCTTCAAGGCCGCACAGAGCGAGTATTTATCAGTTGGAGGCAGATATAATTAGATAAACCGCACAAGTATTTATTGAGAATATTTCTCCCTGGCTTGATTAAAGCCTGGAGGTCATTTCATGGTCACAGTTTGAAGGCCTGTAGATGGACTAACCAGCACAAGGATTCAGTTTGGAGTTGGAGCTTCAGCATCCATGTTGTGTGTGTGTGTGTGTGTGTGTGTGTGTGTGTGAGAACACGTTTTAATAACACCCTGTTTTGCTCCAGAAAACAGCGAGTGTTTATCAGAGGAGGGGAACAGGCTGCTCTCTGGAGTTGACGGATGTAAATGCAAATGAAGAGTGATTAGAAAATAAAAATAACTGGAGAGAACATGCAGAAAAGATGGGATGGATTCTTGAGTTTGACTGCATTTTCATTCCCCTCCTCGTGTGTGTGTGTATATATATATATATATATATATATATATATATATATATATAGATTCAGTATCAATGTCTCTCCCCTTTTTAAGAAATCTAAATCAACTACCTTTATCCTCGATGGTGTTTTTGGCCCTTGAAGAAGAATGGATTCATTGATTCTTTCTCATTCTGCTCCACTTGCTCTCCGTTGCATCATGGCACCGGTTTTTACTGACTTGTCAGGTAGAGAGAAGTTGTTTTCGTTCCTTTCTAAGACAGCTCTGCTCAATTTACTGTTTCGCATTTATTTCTTACAGCAGATCATCATTGATCAGGGTGTTTTGCAGCTTCTGGACAAGAAGGACGAGTTCTTCAAATGTGTCTTAAACCAACAATCAGGAGCCTAAATGAGCATTAAAGCTGTTTTTTCTTGCTGTAATCATTCCTCCTGTTCATACTGACCATTAGAAGATCCCTTCATAATGACCTTACAATGTATTTCAAAGTTTATCTGAAGCTAATATGAAGCTTCAGCGTCCAAATGAGTCAAATCAAGTAGATATCTTTCAACGTTACAGTCTTTTTAGTGCCAAAGTTCCTCTTTTTGTTACTTTTGTTACAGATATCCACTTGATATGACTAACTCAGACTGATGAAGCTGAATAGAAGCTTCACACAGACTTTTAAATTTTGGCCTCCATCACTTCCATTGAAAGCACATTTGAAGGATCTTTTTAATATCCAGTATGAACAGGAGGAATGATTACAGACACCTGACTGCTGGTTTATAGACACACTTGTCTGCACAATCCTGAAAATGGTTGCGTTTATTTCTTTAATGGTTCGGTTGTTTCTGGTCTTGAGAAGTCTTACGTTCAACTTGAAACAGCTTCATCTACTTGACTTGAAAGGTTTCCAGCGCCAGTAGTAAAGGCAGCATCTGTAACCATGGATACCGCTGCTGCTCACACATTCACAGCGTGTAAAGCTCATTAAGGCTGTATTTAAAGTTTCACATCTAAACACGGACGGTATTATTTTAAGTAAGTGTGCACATGTGATGGCGAGCAAGAGGAAGTAGCGCTCACAGATATGAGAGCGGTGATGAAGGAGAGAAGAGGAGGACACAGATGTTAGCTGACGTTAGCCGCCAGCAGCTGCTTTTTTTATGTGGGGGTTTGTTTCACCTGCTACTACGGCGTCTGTGATTGGATGATGTGGAGGAAGAGGCGGGCTCAGAGACGGGGTCAGAGTTCAGAGTCTGCTCACTTCTAATGAGGGAATGTTGTGTTTGTGGACGGATCTGTTTTTAAAGGTCATAAATTACTAATATTGTGACACACAAGAAACGAAAACATCTGTAAGTAGTGACATCACACATCTGACTGGATGATGAGATGTACTGGTTCAGGGTTGATTTATTTTTTTAAGAAGAAAATGTCCAAATTCTCTGATTCCAGCTTCTTAAATGTGAATATTTTCTGGTTTCTTTACAGTAAACTGACGTCATGTTGGACTTTAGGAAACATCGATCCTCATTTTTCACCATTTTCACCAAACAACTAATCGATTTACAGAGAAAATAACTAACAGATTAATGCTTAATGAAAATAATAGTCAGTTGAACAGAGCGATCTGCAGCTGGTAGCGATGATTATTTTCATTATCAGTTAATCTGCAGATTATTTTCTCGATTAATGGTTTATGAAGTGTAGAAGTAGTCTTCAAATGTCTCGTTTTGTGCGACCGACAGTCCAAAAAACCCAAAGATTCGGTTCACAATGATGTAAAACACAGAAACCTGTAAATCTTCTCCTCTGAGAAGTTGGAACTTTCACATTTTTTGGGAATTTTTGCTTGAAAAATGTCTGAAACAATCGTTAGATTATTAAAAGTTGATTCATTTTCTGTCGATCGACTAATTAATTGTTACAACTCTAAAGTTTGATCACGTTTGACCCAAAACAGGATGTGATGTCACGGTTCAGGCGCGGTTATAACTATTTTCACAATTGATTGGTCCTTTTTTTTAATAGAAATGTCCAAATTATCTGGTTCCAGCTTCTCAAACGTGAATATTTTCTGGTTTCTTTAGTACTAAAATGTCTAAAAGATATTATTCAACAGCCTTTTGAAAGAAGATACTTGATGGTTTTTTTGATGAATCAGCTCGTTGTTAAGTATTTAGGAAGGTAAATACTCGTCTTTGTTTGTTCAGGTGACATTAAAGCTGCTGTAACTGGTGCAGAATCTGTTTCCAGTCCAGTTAAAAACCGTTTAAGTCTTTTTTTTTTTCTGCACTAATTTCCTTTTTTGCACAAACATTAGTCAGTGTGGGTCAACGGTCGGCCCGCGCTGCTAGAACCGCTCTGTGTTATACATCAGCTCTGCTCAGTAATTGGACATTTGAGAGGCTGGAGAAGCTGTTGGACGTCTCTGGTGGGAGGCAGGGAGGCCGGCGCTCCATCCGTCCATCCATCCATCCATCCATCCACCCATCCATCCACCCATCCATCCACCCACCGCCCTCCTCCTGCTGGCCCGGGGCTACAGATTTCTGGGAGTGGTGGTCACATTCACCCCTCCGTAGGGTTTTTTTTTTTTTTCCTCACACGGAGACCGAACTTTCCCAGCAACTCCGACCAAACTCGGGCTAATCCCACGATGGCTCATTACAGGCTCCTGCAGCGCTGATTAAACCCGGGGAAGGTTTAGGGATTTCTGCTGGACTAACTGGTGGTTTTAACAGAGCGGACTGGTGTAAAGGACCGAGAGTTCCCTCCAGGCTCAACCACAGCTTCTCCTTTTCTGAGGCCGATCTATACGTTTAAACAGCTTCCTCCTGTTTTATCTTTCTTTTGTCTCTGAACACTGAAGGAAGCCTTAACTAGATAATAACCTGCACGGCGTCAGAGTTCAGCGCCAAACACTTATTCTGACGCTGAAACTATTTGTAAAACAATTAATCGTCATTTTTCAGCAAAAACACCAAATAATCTCTAGTTCCAGCCTCTAAATTGTGAGTTTTTTTGGGCTTTTTTGTCTTATGTGATTGTAAAGTGAATATTTTGGGGTTTTTGAGTGATGAAATGAAGTCTACCTTCAAACTGGAAGGTGTTAAAATGATCTCACAGATCAATGATAAAGGTGATCAACTTTGTTTTTCAAGCAAAGATGCCAAAAAAAAATCTCCTTTTCCAGCTTCTAAATTGTGAGTTTTTATTGCTTTTCTTGGTCTTATGTGATTCTAAAGTGAATATATTCGAGTTCTTGGGGTGTTGGTTGGACAAATTGAGAGATCATCTTGGGCTTTTTTTGGCATTTCTCACTATTTTCTGACATTTTCTTTAGAGCATTATAGAGAAATCGCTGCCAGATTGACCCAGATTGAGATTGATGCCAGTGTTTTTTGAGTTTGTGGTACGTTCACATTGGAAATATGACAAAACAAAACGCACCTTCAACCCTGGAAAAAGTGTTAAAATGATCTCACAGTGCACCGCACAGCAGAAAGTCTTAGAGGACTGAAACGATCTGTCGAGCAACACAACATTAATCAGCAACTATTAAGCTTCTCAAATGGGAAGCTTGGCTGCTTTTCCTTGTCTTACATCACAGTAAATAAAATATCTTTTGGGTTGTGGATTGTTGCTCAGAACAAACAAGACATTTGAAGACGTCACATTGGACTCTAGATAAAAACCGACGAATCAATTCTACAATAACGGGCGGATTAATCGATAGTGAAACTAATCGTTAGTTGCAGCTCTAATCAAGTATAATTGAGGTACTTTACTTGAGTATTTCCATTTTATACCATTTTATACTTCTAAATATTATAACACTCTCCAGTTGAAGTCCAGAGCTTTCCACCTCATCACATGGTCTTCATCAGCAGATAGATGCTCAGTCGTCCCAAAGCTGTTGACGTTCAAACTGTTTGCTCAAAATTCAAAGCCGACACGGACGAGAATAAATGGAAAACGCCACCGTTTTCCCCGCATTTGATGATGAAGACCATGCGATATGGTTTAAAGCCCCGCGACAAGTAAAATAAGGGGCCTTGAGTCTGCTGTTTTTACAACGTTGAGAATTAACTGTTGTATTTTTTTTTGTGTGTGTGTGTGCTTCACTTCACGCGTCGCACTTTATTTTAAAGATGTCACCACGTAAACACTTCCTGTAGCTCTCTGATTGGTCGAACACACGTCTGACTGTAGATCATCTGCAGACAGACACAAGTGTGTATGTTGACGCCGACTAAAAGGGCGAACACATATCAGCCTCCGAGGACTATAAATCTGCTCTCTTTTGTCCTCCTGCACTCGAGGCTGCAGAGAGCCGTCCCGCTTTTTTTATTATTTTTTTATTTTTTTTGTTTGCAGACTGGTTTTAATCATTACTGCGAGGCACGTTCGGCTTTAATTAAGAGCAACATGGCAGGAAACCCTGCGATGACTCTTCCTGAGGGAGGGCAGCGCTGTCTGTCTGCCTGCCAGCCAGCTTCACTTTTTACTGTTACCACGTGCCCTCAGATCTGCTTGTTAACACCAGTGAAAATGTGTTTTTTTTTTTTTTTTTTTTATAAAGTTAAAAAGGTCATTCTGGCTTCAAATGAGGTTAAAACTGTTTCCAGCAGCCATGAGGAGATCACCAGGGTGTCCACATCGATGTTTTCAGTCGTATTATCTTCACTCGGTTTCCTGCAGTTTGTCTGAAAATGCCTGGAAGGAAGGAAGGAAGGAAAGGATGGGGGTTAAAAAAAAGTAGCTTTAAAGGGACAGTCTGACATTTTAGGAAATCCTACAAGTTTGAAAATGTTTGAGGCTACTAGCATAGAGAGCCGAGGTGGAACCAGAACTTTAAAGGCTCTGGTCCAGATGAAAGAAAACCTCGTTGACGTTTGTCGTAACTGACACGTGTCTCGCTTCTCGGGGGGTTTTCTGGAAAAAAAAACATCTAATGTTGTTTTTAGCAGCTTCCTTTTTAATGAACATCATTTCCCATAAGTCCTAGAGGTCTGAGGGCTGAACGTCACGGCTCGACAGAGGAGGAGCGAGTCGAGGGCGGCGGCGAGTCGAGACACGTCTGTAATAACAGCAGCACAGATAGAAAGTCTTTCCACAGCTCAGATTACAGCTGCAAACAGCGACGGTGATGCAGGAGGAAGCACAGCGGAGGTTTATGGAAATGGAGGAAACTGAGTTTGTAGTTCTTTTGATGGGAGCTGTAGTTTTTTTGTTGTTTTTTTTTTCCTGTTGTTTAACTTTGTTAAAATGTCTGACAGCGGCTGTAGTGGAGCTGAGCACTCTGAGAACATGGAGAGGAACAATAACACTGCAATCTCTGACCAAACTGTCTGCTGGCTCAAGTTGCATTCTGGGTAATGTAGGTGCCAGGAAGGAACGATATCTCTGGTTCTTTTTTTTAAAAAGCTGTCCATCATGAGTGTTATACAGAGATACGTCTGTTAATCTATTTTAATAAGTTCAATAAGTTCCTTTAATAAAACATAATCTCTCCTCCTTCCTGTTTCTTGTCGGCTTTTAAAGTTGTGGAGTTTTAAACAAACAGAACTTGTGTTTAAATTCACCAAAACTCATAGTGTGAAACCCTGTGAAACATCTGCAGAACTATTTTAAATCCTGCATTGTTTACATCCATGTTTACCGGCTTTCAGTCTTCTTCTTCTCTGACCTTTTTGTTGGTGCTTTGCTGCGTTTCTCGGCGCGTTAACGCCACCTGTAGCTCAGAGGGACGGTGTGAAAAAACAGCAAAGTAGAAGCGGTTTTGATTCAATCAGTGAATGCCTCCTCCGTGTTTTTAATATGTTCTTTGAGACTTTGAGACAACATCTTCTTCAGGAGCAGATGGCAACTTGAAAAACTGCACGTTTTATTTATTTCTTCAGTATTTTTTGGACATTTTAAGGCTTTATTAGGGACAATAGAGAGAAAGTCTCAGGCTGGAATTGTCCCATAAGCCAAAGAGGCTCTCAGCACATTTAGTTTTGATCGTATGTTTATATGCAGAGCAACTTTTTGGGGTTTTTTCTAAGAAGAACCCTGCGTAGGTGAACAGGTTGCAGAGCTGAAACCTGGCGTTCCTCCTGCTAACCAGGTCCCGGTGGTTTGTATCCTCCCTCCTGCAGTCGTGGATCTGTGTGTGTGTGTGTGTGTGTGTGTGTGTGACGGCTCCTTATTACCGAACAGCAAACAGCCATTTCCAGGGAGCCACAGAAAAAGTGCTGATGTAGCTCGGCTGGCAGGCAGAGGGACCTGCGATGAATTAACCCGTGTTGACTGCCGCTGCCGCCGCCGACGCCGCCGCTGCTGCTGTTTCTCTCTCCGAAGCACTCGCTCATCTTTCTTCACACAGCAACAGGAAGAAAGTCATAATTCAGCTTCGACAGAACGAGTCAGAACATAAATCACACATTTATCAAAAAAAGATTTACATATAATGTCTATTTTTCATATAATTGTGCGTCAGTATGTCCTCACACTTGTTTAGCACGTCCTCTAGTAGCACTGCAACTAATGATTACTCCACTATTGATTAATCTGTTTGTCGGAGCAACAGTCTAACTCAAAAAATAAAGTCAATATTTTGAAATAAAGTTGTAATTTTATTGGAGAAAAAAAGAATAAAGTACTTTCTGAGAAGTTATGACATGAAAATAAATGAAAGTATCTTGAATAAACTTCAACACTGGCTCTAAAAATACAGTCTGAAACTGGACAAACATTTAGATTTGAGAGGAATCAACATTTAATTAACAGACATTTGTAAAGTAAATATGTTGCAGGTGGTGTCTCTTCTTCTCTAATCCCCTGTGGTCACCTGAGTGTGACTGGCAGCTACAGTACAGAAGCCCCGAAGGGACAAAAATAAAGTACAAACTGTACATAAAACACAACAGAGTATCTTCATGTCTCTGCTGCAGTCACACTACGGATCACTTCCCTCATATCGATTTCACCAAGTTTCATTCTTCACTCCACAAAAACCAGTTTTCCCAAAACCAAACTCTCTCGCTCATTATTATTTCCTCTGGGATCAGCTCCAAACTCCACAAATAAAGCGAGTGCTGTTGTGGAACAGGAGGAAGTGATGAAATTTAATGACTTTTCCTTCTTTTTGTGTACCTGCTGCTGTTTGCAGGGACTGTAACTCTGCTGCTGAACGAGCCGGAGGGAAGACTCCTGATTACCTCCCATCTCATGATCTCTGTCATCCATCTGCTTCCAAACAATGAAGCTACAGCTAACAGCATAGCAGACACACCAACACTGCATGATGGGATACGTAGTTACTGTAGTGACATTAATAAGCATCTACTTCTGCTCTGGGTGGTAAAATCTGAGCAACTCGTCATCTTAACAAATATTGAATAATTTAGAGTCTGTTTATCTGCATCAAAGGTACAGGAATAAGCCATGACATGTACGATGATGTCATGACATGAAATGTTACAGTAAAAGCAGGTTTTATTAACAGGAGATTAATTAGAAGCTGGAATTCTAAACTGAAAACAGATTTGTGTATCAGAACTTTGTTTTTTCTTCTTTCCTCTCCCATTAATCATCTCACCACCCCTCAGATTTATCTGCTGACCCTTTAGAGGGCCCCGACCCCTAGGTTGGGAACCACTGGACTAAACTAGCTAACTGTATATAAAGTAGTGTAAACTAGCTCCACCTCCAGCAGCTACAACAGTAACATGCTGCTCTAACACTGATGCTTCACTATTAATAATCTAATGATGTCACTTGTAAAACATTATTCTTATTATTACTTGATATTATTATTCTTATATTATTACATATATTACTTACACTTTATATATCACAACTTAATTCTCTTAGGTGGCTTTTTTCTTGTAATATTTTCATTTGTAAAATTATGTCTTGTAATTTGACTTTTTTCTAGTAATATAACTTTTTGAAATTATGACTGTATTGACATCGTGACTTTATGATACTACAACTTTTTCTTGTAAAACTCAAAAAATACTACTTTTTTTCTCATATTTACGTTTTTCTCGTAAGTGATTACTGTTTTTTTATGACTTAATTCTCATGAATTTTGCTTTTCTGTTGTACAATTATGTCTTTTATCCGTAATTTGACTGAAATTACGACTGTATTGACATTGTGACTTTATGATATTACAACTTTTTCATGTAAAACTGAAAAAATACTACTTTTTTTCCCTCGTATTTCTCACTGTTTTTTGGGAATATTAACACTTATTCTCAATATATTATGACTTAATTCCCATGAATTTTGCTTTTCTATTGTACAATTATGTCTTTTATCTTGTAATTTGACTTTGACTCTATTTTTCTAGAAATTACGACTGTATTACTCTCAGAACCTCAGATGTTTTTTTCTGTAATACTCCGTCACAGTTGTAGCGGTGCTTATTTTTCCTACAGTAGTGATTATATGCAGGATAATTATAACAAACATTCTCAGAAGCAGCAGCAGCAGCATGACATCAGGTGTAGAAGTAAAGGCGACGACATGCCCTCCGTGTTTAGGATGTGACTTCATTAGGAACATTTCCTCTTTCTTGTGCTGAGAGTGTCGGAGGTGGCAGGTGGAAACATCCTTCAGCTCAGTCAGACTGTCTTGTTTTCCCTTCAGGGAATGAGAGAGTCATGTACCAGAGTGCTGCAGAGCTCGGATTATCCTACTCAAAAAGCCGTGAAAATTGCTGTAATAATTCAAAAATTGCCTCCCTGCATCTTGCACAGAGCCTCTTCTTCTTCTTCTTCCTCCTCTTCTTTTTTTTCCTGTAAGATTTGTTTGTGTAGCGCAGACAAAGTGCTACTGTGGCTGAGTAATTTGCATGTTTTGTTTGTGAGTGCAATCTCCTGCCCTTTATGGCCATGGTATTTTCAGCACAAGTCCATATCATTGCTCAATTTCACACAGACCTGAAGTTAATTGTCGCAGTTTCACGGACATCAATGTGTTTTCACTGTCAGTAGACGCAGCACCCCGTTTCCTCTTGCACTCAAATACCATCCACACGCTGCTTTAGGGGGAGGAAAGTTGAAGTCAATTATATTGGCAAATTTGGTATTTGCAAAGTTCAACCTGATGCTAGTCTGTGGAAGTATCTCAGTATCACGGATGTATCTTCTGATATTTATTGAGGTGTGAGGTTCACTGGATGTACAGATATAACAGATATCTGAGCTGCAGGCTGTGATGCTAACTGATCAGATCACACAAGACGATTTAATTTTGACAAAAGTAATGAAACAATCTTCCTCTAATAATTGAAAAGTTGAATTCATGAGCAATTAAACACAGTTTTACTTGGTCTGGTATGACCAGTATCTTTATGGTGGCTAATGTTAGCAACCTTAAAGGGCACATATTCAGCTTTTTGTGGTTTTCTGATTTATATCCTGTTCTGATGTCGGATGTTAAACATGATTAAAGTTCCAAAACTTGAGGTGAATGTACGTAGAAATGCTGCCTGCAAGTCAGAAGTCAGGGCTTCAACCTGCTGTGAACGCTTCGTTTGCAAAGTTACCTCTACTTCCTCCTTGTGATGACGTCAGATTGTTGCACATGCCCACAAACGGCCATCTGTTCTGTAGCCTTGGTTGCTAAGGTGGTTGCTAAGGTGTTTCCATGTGTCGTTCACATTGTCTAACATGTATGGATGGATTTGAGAAGTTGACATTTGGAGTAAAGTTTGTTTACGTAGCCTCCGGAGCCGGAGGAAGCTTCCTGAAAGCTGACCAATCAGAACAGAGTGGGCTCATCAGGAGGCGAGCCTTAAAGAGACAGGAGCTAAAACGGCCTGTTTCAGACAGAGGCTGAACTGAGGGGCTGCATAAAGGACCAGTAGAAGATAAATAAGGAGTTCTTAACTGGAAATCATGCAAAGATATTCCAGTAGAGCCCCAGAATATAAATATAGAGCAGGAGATGTGCGTGATACTTCCTCTTTAGCAGATAAAGCCAACAACTCTTCTATACTTGTGCCACCGTTACATTACATTTTCATGTTTTTCCATTTATCTCTCTCGTTGCAGCTCTGTGTGCAGCACTTTGTATTGTGGGACGTCATGAATGTTTCGCAATGTGCAAGTAAATCTTCTTCTTTTTAGTTGAATTATGAGGTTTGTATTATTTAATGAAGTCGAGCAGGAGATGAACAAACGTATCTCTCTGTATAAACAGTCAGGAGCAGCAGCACATGGCGGCCTGTGCGAGGTCGCTTCATCTCTGCTGTCACATCTGAATGGCTTCAGTCTGTCGGCTGCACAGCCGGCGGAGTGATGAGCTGGAGGGACAAAAGCTGCTCTGATTCGTTTTCTCAGTCTTCCTCATTCACAAGCCTCACCCTTAATGAACTTCCTCACATTTTGTCACCTCGGTATCGTAGCAACACGTTTTATCACAGTCCAGTCACCTGGCTGTTCATCTTCTTCTATTCTTGTAAGAAGCCAGTCACTGTCTTCCTCTCTGACCTTCAGAGGAACATAACAGGAGAACGTCGGCTTCTGTTGAGGATTCTCTGTTTTTTATCTGATGATATAATGTTTGGGAAAGTTGTGTCGAGGGTTAAAAGATAAATCCAGTAAGACAAATGTGTGTTTGTTGTCATTTATACGGTTCACATTCAGTCATTTCCTGCTTCTTTCCACCCACTCGTATCGTCCACGTCTCCGCCGTCCAGCTGACTGACACGATGAGTAAACGTCTTTTCCGACGAGGCGAACGATGAGACACGAGTGAATTCCTTGACACGGAAGCGAGTTGTGTACGCGAGTGCTTTCATGCATAACAGATTACAGTTCGGCTCAGGTGTGAGTCACCACTTATCTGTCAATCAGGAGACAACAGCGGACGGAGCTTTTCCTGTTTTTATCCAAGTCGTTGGGTCTTATTAACCTCTTAAAGTCACATATTTCTGCTTTGTATGTTTTTTTTAAGGCTGCATCATTTTGGACAGTTTTCCTCCAAAATTCAGCCATATTTAGTATCTTTAGTTACTTTTAAGTTAGATCAAGGCGTGAATCTGATTTAACAAACAAACAATACAGATAATATTTGATTTGTCCTTCTTCACACAATGTCAGTGAGTATATTTATTGGTAAATTGTGGCTGTAGTTCAAATTTTTTAGGCAGAATAGTTATAAACATTGCAAATGAGAGTAATAGAACCTGACCTATATTCAATATTCTCTGAATTTTAGGTTAATACAGATATATTGACGTCAGCACATTATGTTGGTTAATAAAAAGAAACTGCAGTTCAAAACCGCTGTAAGAAAACGGATTAAGAATTTAAAATGTAACATTATGTTAGTCAACGGTAACAGAAAATGTAACTATCAACGTATCGCTCATAAATCAGGAACACATCACGTTGTTTATGTTTATCATCGTTCTGATATTTAAACAAAAGTGTAATCGTTTGCATTTTTAGACATTTTTGGTCTTTTTATTTCAGTTTTAGTTTTATAAATTTAATGTGTAGTATTGTTATAGTTGATATTTGCTGTTTACAGTTGTTTTTACAGTATCTGCTGCAATATTTCAATCATAATTTTAATAATCTTTCCTTATCGGTTGATACTAGAGTTGCAATGATTAGTTGATCAACTAATGAAAATGAATCAGCAGCAATTTAGATCATCAGTTGATCATTTAAGACGTTTCCTTTGAATTCACTGGTTCCAGCTTCACAGATGTGAATATGTGTCGGTTTCTTTTATGACGAATAAACTGTTTGCAAGTCGAGACAAAACAAGCAAATTGAAAATATCAGTATTTTGTGACATTTTATGGACCAAACCGTTAATCTGTTCATTGAGAAAATACTCTGTGAATTAATCAATGATGTATAATAAACTGTTAAATAGATGTTTTTTGTATCAAAAATCAAGTATTATCTGGACTATTAATGAGGAGAAATAACTGAAATGGAAACTCTAAACTAAATGTTCTGTTTCAGATTTGACAACCAGCATCTAAATCATAACCATGTTGTTCCTGCAGACGTTTAATAATAAATATCATATTTTGTCACATACATCCACTGAGACCAGCTGGTAGAGTCTTGCAGTTTTGGTCCAGTAAGGCCTCCGTACTTCTTGAAGCAGCAGTTGATCTCAAATGTTCTTTCTAAATGTTAAATTCCATCAGTTTTCTTGCTGAATTAAAGAAAAAACCCAGCAGAGGAAGGCTGTAATTTTAAGGACAGTTCAGACTCTGTGCAGAGATTAGAATCAGGTCCTTGTTGAATCATTTTTCTTTCCTGTAAAGGGCGCGGCGTTAGGAAAGGCGGCCGTATTGACTTTTCCTTTGATAAGGTTTTTCCAGCTCGTCTCTGTGTTGATAACCGAGTCGAGCGGCCGGCCGGGGCTTCGGTCAGCAGCTTACCGGCTGACAACACCGCTGTGCACAGTCAGCAGCGAGACCCGGCCACAAGACCCACTTTATCATCAAACGCTGAGCCGCAACATCTCAACCCCGCTTTATGGCAGATTATTTTGACAGTTACCATGACAGCAACGTCTGAAATGTCTTCATGTGAGATTTCAAGAAGGAGATGTCCTTAAAACTTAAGATGAGTGACAAAACTTTTCATTTTATGGAAGATTTTTTTTACATAAAAATGGAGCCTCTAATCTGCCTGAACTGGAAGATTGGAAAAGTTAGAAAATGCAGATTTATTGTAAGTCATTGATCAATCATTTTATCTTCAAAAATAGTGAAAAATGCCAATTTATAATATCAATTAACACAAGATAATGTATTCAAATTGGTAATTTTATTCAGCCAACAGTCCAAAATACGGATATTCAGTTTATTATCATATATAAGAAAGAAAATCATGAAATCCTCACATTTAAAATGACATTTTCTGTTGATCTTTGCAGCTGGAATCAAGTATTTTAGATGTTTTTTTTTCCTTTTTTCTGTGGTCAACATGATTCACTTTGTGCATTATATTAATGTCAAGTACAAGTGGAGATTTTGGCCTGATGGTGGCAGATAAAAGTCTAAGATGAGTCACCAAAATGAGAAGGAATCATCCCTTAAAAGACGGGAAATATCTACAATAAAACTGATGGAAAACCAGCCAGTAGATGTTGAGATTTATTTCTATTAATGAAGCGTTGGACGGACGCTTTCACACTTTCCTGCGTTATTCACATTTTAATGAGGTGTTTAATGAGGTGAAGTTGAGTGATTTATCGTTTTGTAACCTCATAGTTTGGAGCAGATTATCTAGATTATTTCATGGCTACTTTCCAAATAGTTAATAATTGTAATTCTCATATTTTGAGGTGTATCTTTGGTAACCTTTTTATTTAGGTTTTATTTTGAAATTTTCAACACTAGTCACAATATGATACCTGAGTTTCTTAATGTCACCTTCTTTTAATAACTACAACTACTTTATGGTATTTTTATGCACCTTCAGACAGTCGTTTCTTACTTTAATTAAAAACAAACAAAAACAAAACCCTTCTGTCTTCCTCGTTGCACGTTTACCTGCTCAGCTAATTCAGAATTTGTCCTGTAAATCGTGATCGTCTGACCTCGCTTTGGATAAAAGGTTCAAATTGTAAACTACAAAACATATTAAATGTTTGAACACAAGCTGACTCAATACAACTTTGGTTTAAATCAGTAAATATCTGATAAAATAAACAAGTTTTAAGTTTTTGTAGTTTTCAGTACTTGTTGCTACGGACACATTTCAGACGGTATTAAAAAAAAAAAAAAAAGTTTGATACACAAAACTCCAACAAGCTGGAGACAAACTACAACTTTTAACAGACTTGATGCTGATTTCTTCTTTTTAACACACATACTGTCTAAATTAAATCTACATATTAATCCCAATCTCATCTGCTTTGCTGTTTTTTCTATCCTGAAACACTTCCTGTGTGAGTCTTTAATGTCTACAGGAAGTGTTTAAGACGTTTCCTTTTTAAACAAAAATGCCCCAAATGAAGTTTTTGTAGTCTTTTATGATGAATAAACTGAATATGTTTGGATGTTGATTAATTGGTTACACACACATACTGTCTAAATTAAATGTATGAATTAATCCCAATCTCTTCTTCCTGAATGCAACACTTCCTGCATATGTTTAAAATTAAAAGTCAGCCAGAAAAGGGAGGGATTATGCCATTTTGAGCTGCTGGAGGGATTTTAATTTGAAACATCTCTACAGGAAGTGTTTCATTGACGGTTGCGTAACACCGATAGAAAAAACAGCAAAGTAGAAACGACTGGAGATAATTAGTGAATGAGATCAGACATGTTGTACTGATTGAGTTGCTTATGTACATTCAGTATAATATTAATTCCAACATGTGAATAGAATAAAATAGAACTCAGACTTTACGTTATTTGGCTTTTATTTTGGCCACATAATGACTCAACGACGCATTTTAAACTCTAGAAACTTTTAAGATAATTGTCCGACCTTCTGAACCCGAGCTTGACCTTCAGTCTTCGTCTCCGCTAAGCTTCCCGCCGAGCAAACAGGAAGTGAGGTGGTTGGTGTTTGTGGCGAGCGTCTCTGGTGTTGTGCAGCTCTTTGATCAGTTAAAGGGAAGCGTGTGTACGGACGGACGGACGGGGGGGGGGGGGGGCGGAGGGACGGACGCCCCGCTCACATCTGATTCAATTAACTCACAGACTGACAGGATGATGGGCTGTAGCAGCATGCTGCTCCCGTAACCCACTTCACCTCCATCTGTCAGCCGGAGAGACGGAGAGTTTAATGTACATGCAGCTCTGCCAGAACACAGAAGCTTCACCGCCTCGTCCTGACGGTGTTGCATTGAATTTTCATCATGTTCCTGCAGCCGCTTCTCCAAAACAGAAGCAAGCAGAACGTCGCTTCTTACCTCGATGACGTGTCGGGAGGGTTTTACAGGAAGTTTCGCCTGCAGCTTTTCATCCAACGTTCACACTGTAAATGTGTTTCCCATCCAGCTGTTTTTATTCACGTTTTCACTTAAAAACATCTGAGTGGAAACACTGGAATACCTGAAGAAAAGTCAAACTATTGTAGAATAATAAAGGACAGAACTGGTCGGTCGCAGGAACATAGAAGGTGAAAATCAAAATGAACCACCTCCGCACGCTGTAATGACTTTACTGTGACTTTATTAAGAGCGAACAACACGTTCTGCCTGTAGCTTCTTCAGGTTCGCTCAGTACAGCTGCTGAGCACTCACAGCTGTGATTAATACATCTGAGTCACATGACTCATTATCACAGTCTTCATTCACTCAAAGTGAACATTTTACAAAGGGCACGACAATGAAAATATACATATTACAAAAAACATGATTAATGTTTAAACAAAGTTACAAGAATTACACCGTTTTATATAATTAAACTGCATTACATCCCGTTAATAACTGACTGAACAGGATGAGCAGAATGTCCCTCTGCATCACTAAATGGGAAGGGTGAGTCAATATTTAGTTAATATTTACATATCTGAGACAAAAACTAAAATCCTGTGTATAATTGTAGAATAGTGTTTGGTGTTGAAGGCTGTTCGAAGAGTTTCTCTGTGCTGACGTGTGATTGGTTGGAGGCCTTGAATAACAGAGTATTTCTAAAAAAAAAAAAAAAAAATTCATTTGTGATTCAAAAACCAAAAAACAGTAAATCTGTTATTTGTTTCAAAACAAAAAACAAAAAAATTGATTCATGATTCATCCCGTCTTCACCATAGCAACGGTCACTGAGGATCATGGGTAGGCTAATGTAGCCGCTTCCGCTATCGTACAAAACTGACAAAAATACTTGATTTCTAAACCAAACTTGAACGGTCTTGAATTTTGGTTTTTTGGATTTTCGTCCGGAAACAAAAAAAGGAACAGATCACGTGATTTTATGTTTCGCGTTTTTGGTTTAAAATGAAAAAACGAATCGGCTTGATGTCCGCAGACCTGTTTGATATTCAATCCAAAAAGGAATAACGATGTACGATAGCGGAAGCGGCTACATTAGCCTACCCATGATCCTCAGCAACCGTTGCTATGGTGAAGACGCCAGCGACAGCCTTAACATATAGTCAGTATAACATTATGTCGTACTGCAGATTATTGGTTTTTGAATTACAAATGAATTATGAATTATGCGATGATACCGGAGCCAAACTGCTCCGAAGAACAAAAAAAACTTGATGAAAATAATCGTTAGTTGCAGCAATAATCTTCACCTGAACAACGTCTGATGAACGTGGGAATGATTGTCTGTTTGTTGGAGTCTTTTTGTGGTCAGTTGTTTGATTGTTGGGCATCGTTTAGCTCTCAGACTGCTTTGAAAGTACTGAGACAATATTGTTAAGTGTTATAAAATTCGGCTTTATAGCTTCTTCATAACTGTCTTCATCAGCAAATCGAGCGTCGTAACGAGATCAGGAGACGCAGAATCATGAGATCTCTTGTTTAAGTTTGTCCGGTCCGATGAAAAGTGATGAGTTTTAGTATCAGACTGGATCTCGCTGCAGTGCTGAAGTTTCATAAAGCTGTTATTGTCGGCGAGGAGAGTCAACAGCTCCGACTGGCTCTGCAGGCCTGCAGAAGTCGGAGTTGAAAGTGAGTTTCTGAGCTCCCCAGTCTGCTGCTTTTGTATTAACTGGGCTCCGCTTTAATCTTTTATTTATCCTCTGAACTAAAGAGGTCATCCTGATTAAACATTGAGCGGGAGCGCTAGAGTTTGGGGAGTTTACAGCTTCAAAAAAAAAAAAAGGAAGAAGAAGAAGAAGTGGTGTCAGACTGACAGGAGCAGAAAGTCATTTTGTTGTTGCTGCTGTTTTGACTCCTGTCATCATTTCCTCCGTTTCTCTGGGATCAACTCTGCCGACTCATCACACCATCCCTTTATAAAAAAAACAACAAACCAATAAAGATTTTAAAGTGTTCAGATATTTTACCAGCAGTGGAAGAAATAATCAGATCCTTTACTGCAGTAAAAGTACTAATAGAGCAAAAATACTCCATTACAAGTAAAAGTCCTGCATGAAAAATCCTCCTACAGTAAAAGTACATAAGTATTATGAGCTTGATGTAGTTAAAGTATTGCAGTAAAAGTACATAAGTATTATGAGCTTGATGTAGTTAAAGTATTGCAGTAAAAGTAGTGGTTTGGTCCCTCTGACTGATATATTATTATATATGACATCATTAGATTATTAATAGTGAAGCATCAGTGTTAGAGCAGCATGTTACTGTTGTAGCTGCTGGAGGTGGAGCTAGTTTACACTACTTTATATACAGTTAGCTAGTTTAGTCCACTGGTTCCCAACCTAGGGGTCGGGCCCCTCCAAAGGGTCAGCAGATAAATCTGAGGGGTGGTGAGATGATTAATGGGAGAGGAAAGAAGAAAAAACAAAGTTCTGATACACAAATCTGTTTTCAGTTTTTGGACTTTTTCTCTAATCTTTGATTTTTGCTGAAATATTGGATCATTTGAACATTTATTGAAATGAAAGCATGTGAGAAGTTTAGAGGGAAAAATCACTATTTGGTGGAGCTGTTAACAACTCATAGACATGTGAAATGTGACCCCGACTACACACTGCTTTTTGTAAGACGTCAAAAGACAAAAAGGTTGGAAACCACTGGTTTCATCTTTAACAATGTGTTGTATTTTAAAAGCTTGTTATATTATCCATTGTGTCAAATCTTCATCTGAAAAGTAACTAAAGCTGTCAAATAAATGTAGTGGAGTAGAAAGTATAATATTTCCCTCTGAAATGTAGTGGAGTGGAAGTATAAAGTAGTGTTTGAGTAAATGTACTTAGTTACTTTCCACCTCTGGATTTTAGAGAAAACAAACAATGAGAAGAAGAAGAAGAAGGCTGTCGGTGTAATTAAAGCTCAGCTTATTAATACCTCCACCAACACAGGCCTGTCAGCCAGCCAGCGTGGGCTCCGTCTCCGTCTGCAGAGCTGCTGAATCAGCCCCTCCTCAGCATCCTGACCCCCGATTGGCTCAGATGTCTCTGTTAAACGAGTAATAATGGAGAGGCCGGGGTGTGCTGTACCATGAATAATGCTAAATGACCGCTCGCTGCAAATTATTAATTGTTTTTACTTGATCTGCTGAACTCGTGCGGACTGACTCGCAGCGGATCAATTACCGTGTTGTTCTGAGTGTTTGCAGCTCGTACTGTAACATACTTCAGTTCTGGACGTGACGGAGTGACGGCGTTAATATTTTACAGATATTGCAATACTTGAAGCTTCCAGTTCAGCCAGTTTTGCATCATTTAGCTTCATATTATTATATTTATCATTGACTGATTAAAAACCTCCAAGTTTCTCTTGACATCTGCGTCCACAGACCGGTTAAAGATCATAGTTTACTTTCCAGTTTTAAGAAAATGCAACAACAGAACAAAAAAAACTTTTCCTAAATACAAAAGTTTGAAAAGTTCTGTGATTGTAGATCAATGAAACGTCTGATCAAAGAGGAAATAAACAAGAATCTGATCAGACATTCAGAGCATACATGACACCTCCCAACTCTCGATGCTACAACACATTTTAATCAGAAAGTGTTTCCTGTATCTGAGCTAAGATGCTAACAAACGTTTTAAATAAACCACTTTTTTAAAATTTTTTTTATTCTGGCACCAAATTTTTACTTTGCTGAGTATAAACATGCAGAGAAGCTGCAGGAAGAAGATGTGAAGATGTGGAGTTTCGGCGTTTTGTCGTCGGAGGTCTTTGTCTCTGTGAGAAAGCGAGCGGAGAGAGAAAAGAAGAGGAATGTTATTGTCTTTCCCACCACAGCAGCTGGTTCCTTCTCAGCCCCTGCTGTCCAGGCCTCATTCACTGCTCTCTGATTAGCTTTTTGTTGCCTCTCCCTCAGTCTCCTGCCTCCACACACACACATATATATAAATATATACATATATATATATATGTATATATGTGTGTGTGTGTGTGTGTGTGTGTGTGGGTGAGGAAGGAAGTGGTTCATTCGTCAAGGCTTTTTTTTTTTTTTTTTTTTTTAAGGAACAAACAATGGACTCACTCAGCCAGCTAAACAGACATCACCAGAAAGAGGTCAATTATCAAAAAAAAAAAAAAAAAAAGACTAACAAAGAGGAGAAAAAAATCTCAATGTTAGTCTGATTAGTCTTTGTTATGGAAACCATTTCGTACTGCGGCTCGGAGAGAAATTGGACTCCTACTGTCGACATCAGGCCCTGATTGTACGTCTTGACATCTATGAAAATTTGAAATGCAGCAGCTCTTTTCTTTGCACTCTTGCAGCTTTGTGTGATGGAGGGAAAAAAAAAAGAAAAAAGAGAGAACATTGTGTCCCGCTCTCCTCCAGCAGGGTCCAAACCCCCAAAAAACTACCAAAAAAAACAAAAAAAACCCTTGTGAATCTGCTGAAATGTTGTTTTATTTTCTGTTTGTAAGTCAGAAGAGTGTGGGAGTGGCTTGTGTTTTTTTGGCCTCCTCTGCCAGCGTTGATTTACATACTCTCTTCTAGGCCAACATCCCACAATGCCCTGCTTTTTTATGCATTATTGAGTCTCCTAGTGGCATCTGTAAAAAGGGGAAAAGAGGCCTCGCCATAAAAGGAAGTAGGACTCCGTATTCAACAAGGGTGACTTCAAAGACCCTTTTGAAAAATTGATCAGATGGTTTGTAGCTAAAGTAGATCTCAGGCTGAGGCCTTTTCATCAGGTTAACATCACAAAACACAACCAGCAACAAGATTTATGTGCATGAAAGAGAACTTAAACTCGTAAAAAGGTCAAATATTTCTTGTTTTGTGAGTTTTCTGCTGGAGTAGCTCCAGAGATGTTTATTTTTCATGACCTAGTCTTTATACTTTAAGGATGCGTTCCATGGGAATATAGTAAAGTTGCCATGGTGATGCCATTTAAAGCTCAGGTTAATCATCAAATCTTGATTGCTGCTGTTTTTTTTTTTTATGGTGCAATCATTTAAAAAACGAGAGAGGAAGAAAGGAGCCAAACAGGAGACAAGAAAAGTAAACGTGAGATAAAAAGTTTTTGTTCGATAAGTTTTCTGTTTCCAAATACTTTGGTACTTTTTGGGGCTTATTAGATATTAAACAATAGTAATGGTTGATACAGACGCATTAAGTGATTTGTATCAGTTATTTCGTGACCGTTTTCTCGTTATAACTTGTTTTAACAGGATCCTTTTCATGTTATAATGACATTTATTTGTTATCACTAGCAAGAAACATTTCTTGGTTTAGCAACATATCACTTGTTTCACAAAATATGTCATAATAACATGAAAAATATGATGTTATGTGAAAGTTTTCATGTTATAACGAGACTCTGAGCAAATATTTTCTGTCGTGGCAGCAAAATGCTGCACAAATTTAAAATGTGCATAAAAACATAATTTGTAAATTTCTTTTTCTTCAGACATCAGGAAACACTTTTTACAGATATTTCAACTTATTATCATTATTATTATTATTATTATTAAATGCACACAAACAAAGGAGAATATTTTCTTTAACTTTAATGCAGCCGTCCGCAGGTGATGAAACACACCTCATATTGTTTTGTAATACACTTAATAGCAACATGGTTCCAGTCCTCGCTGTCTAACCGTCAGCACAGGTATCTGTGACCTTCACATTTTATGGTGGAGCAGCTCAACAAGCGGCAGCAGTCGACTCCTGTAACGCCCAGTCTGAGAGTCTCTTCAGCACCAGTGAAGTCCCAGCTGGGTCATCAGTCCCATTGTTGTCGCCCTCAGCCTCCATGCGTATCTGAGCGACACCCCACGCCCGAGGTCGCGCTGCGTACGGCTCTTCGACGCCTCCTCGACGCTGCCTTTCTCTGTGGAAGGTCACGGGGTCGTTCATCACATTACATCACCCGGATGATAATAAAGACCGCACTAAACGTCACGTGCTGCATCGCAGTAGTGGCCGGGTCCGCCAATAAATAACCTGGAAGCATTGATGTTCCCTGCAGGGATCTGCAGTCACTCCATTATTTACTGATGTGCCCTTCATTATGTCGTTATATGTAAAAATGTTCAAAATAATGTTGTGTGACAACAAAACGTTTCAAATCTTAGTTTAAAAAAAGCTTTGAAGGTTAAAAACAACTTAAAATAACAATTTATGTTAAAATATGATTTAAAAATTCAACAATCTGCCACCAAATCTTAAATTTTGACTTCTTGTGCACAACTGATGTTTAAAACTCACCAGTGTTGGTAGATTTGGGGATTTCTGGGTTCTATTAGGAGTTGTGGATTGTTAGTTGTCTTCATGATGCTAGTCCAGCGAGTTCCTTCATGTCCGTTTTTGTCTTTAAGTTCAGTTTAACCTCGTTAAAGTTTCTGATGTTTTGTCGCTCATGAGTGAAATTGAATTGAAAGAGTCTCCTGATGTGTTTCCAACAGAAATGTCAGGAACTGGGAGGAATCACCCAGAGCGTCACTAAAAAAGAGAAAAGACTTTTCCCAGCAGGACTCGTCTGATAAAATATCTTCAAATAGACTTTTCCCAAAAGTTGCTGTTGGAGAAAGGAGGTCGTTTTTAATTCAGGTTGATACAGACGTTAATTAATGCAGGAATCAGTTAAAGAAGGTTTACCTGATCTCATCCTTTTGTTCTGTTTTTATTCCTTCAATACTTCTATAATCTTGTAGATTCATTCACATCGTTGCGAGTGTCAGAAAGTTTGTCCTCTTGCTGTATTGCTGTGTAAAGTTTGGTTCTGGTGACCCTGTGAGGTTTTATCTTCCTACAAATTTTCCCTTCGACTAACACTTTGGTCCATGACAAGATATCTCCAGGACTAATGGCATCCTGTAGAAGCCCTGTAGCTACAGAACAAGACATGAAGTAGTTTAAACATTCCCAGAGTCCAAAATGGAGCCAGTTCATCCTCTGGAGAGAATGAATGTCATCAGCAATTGTTAATAAATATATATTTTTGGTCTTATTTTGTCCAATCAACAGTCTGAATACCAAAGATTCAGTTTACAGGGAAACAGATGCAGCAAAATAGAGCTGCAATGATACGATTCTGACAGAAAATTAATCTGCAACTATTTTGATAGTTTTAAAAATGCCAAATGTTTGCTGCTTTTAATATTTGACACTTTGTCATAAATGATCATTAACTGAATATCTTTGTGTTTTGGACTGTTGATCAGACAAAACAAGACATTTGAAGATGTCACCACCTCTGACATTTTATGAACAAAACAATTAATCAAAAAAATAATTGGCAGATTTATCAATAATGAAAATAATTGTTAGTTGCAGCCCTGCAGCACAACTTGGAATTTTTGCTTAAAAAATGACTGAAATCATTATTCAGTTATCAAAATAGTTGCTGATTAACTTTCTGTTGATCAATTTATCGTTGCAGCTCTAAAGATTTCCATATTTCCTCTTTAAAACTGGACATTTCTACTATTTGTTGAGAGACGATGCTGTTGGGAGGCTTCAAACTCCAAAACCAAAAGCTGACTTTTAGTCAGTAAATCAAACTGGATTCAGGTGTGTTTGAGAGGTCACACAAAACATCTGCTAATGCCGTCGGGGACATACGAGGTCACTTGTATCCCTGATGAACTCCAGATGTGACCTGAGCGATCGGACACGAGCTGAAAAAGTTTCCTGTTTAAAAGTTCAGCATCCTCGCTGGCAGGGTGGATCTGGATCCGCGGTCCACGTATATGGAGGATACAGGCATGCGGGTGCCGTCTTGGGGATCATGCCTCTGTTAAGCTGTGATGAGCTGTCAGGTCTACGCCTCTGTATGTCTAATCCTGCCATCCCTCCCAAATCTGATCTCATCCACAGATCTCCAGCATAGCTCAAGGCATCGCTGCTTTAATACTGATAATGCCTTTCTAGTTTGTGGGGATATAATCTTTGAAAATCCTCTTAATCAAAGCAGCAGCGACACAAACATTGCCTTGGAAAATGGCCGAGTAAAGACTTAATACAGTGGAATACTACGGGGAGTTTCCCCTCGTTTCCTGTTGTTCATATGTGACGTTCAGCAGCTAAATTCACTCGTTCTGTTGAGGAAGTGAAACATTTATCACTGAAGGTTCGTGCTGTGAGTAGATTCAGGTATCGGCGAGCATCTTCTGAGTCAACATGATGAAGATTCTCTTGAGTTTTAATTTCAATTCAATCTGGTACTTAACACCCCGATATTATTTACATATCAATTTGAGAAGAGTTAATAAAGCCGTCTGTACAGTACAACTTCTAAACTGTTTGGAAATAATTAGCATTGCCAAAGGCTTATTTAGATATAAAGTGAATCTTCATGAACAGATGTTAACCTCCACAGAGAGGTGAAATAAAAGCCAAAGAATATAAACATGTTTCCTCTCTGATAGTCTGTTGTGTAATCATTGCTGGAATTTAATCATTTAAAGGATTATTGTTGTGTTTTGAACTTACAGAATGCGTCAAAAAGTCTTTGAAACTTATCAATCTGGATCAAATAAAGTCTATTATTAAACAAACCCAACTCAAGGTCCAGTTTAGAGTTGAAACGGTCTTTTAATTGAACTAATCAACTGCAATAGAGCTGCAACAATTGGTTGATTAATCAATTAATCAGTCTTTTTTTTTTCTGAGCAAAAATTCTCTGGTTTCAGCTTCCCAGATGTGAATATTTTTTGGGTTTATGAAATTAATAAAAATAATGAAAATAATGTCAATTTTTCAAGCCAAAAAGCTAAAAAAAACAACCTAATTCCAGCTTTTCTTTTCTTATGTCGTCACAAATGGAATATTTTGGGTTTTTTTTGAATATTTGGACAAAATATTCATTCAAAAAAGTTAATTTTTAACATTGGAAACAATATTTTGACCAAACAGTCCCAACTCAAAGCCAGTTTATGGACCTTGAGCTGTTAGAAGCTGCTGGTGTCAGGACATCTTCACCAACTGCTGTTTCTAGAAAAATAATCTTTATAGCAACCAGAATGCGACGTATTGAAACACCTTCAGGAGCAGGTGGTGATTATTAAAGACCTGTCATTGATTACTGAGGATGTGGCAGATAAAGATTTTAAAATGTTAACTTGTAGTTCTTCTCTAACATGAGACTTCCTATAACCTGAACTTTTCATGACCTTAAAAGTTCCTTCTTGTGTTTTTCCTGTATTTTACGTCATGTTTATCTGCAAACTATTTGTCTTTTGCAGTTTATAGTCAGTATGAATAAAACTGGATGTTGACACAGCTAAATATTTTCTGTTTGGTCAAAGCTCAACACTGTCGAGACTGTTTCGCCACAGATGATGCAAAAGATTTGGACTGTTTTTCTTTTCAGTCCGGTTGTGCAGAGTTGATTTGGTTGTAGTGGACATTTTGGTCTAATGGTGACACTGAAGGGAAGTTCAAGCTCATGACTTTACAGTTTTTAAGATCTGTCGGGTTAGTTGTCCACATATTTTACTCCATAAGTCAGTTTTTTTTTTACCCAGCAGTCTCTGCTGTTGTCATTGTGTCCAGTTTGAACGTGGATGTAAAAAGTGAAATCTCAGATGTAGAAGGCACTGGTTGCACTGCGGCAGCAGAAGCAGTGAAGATAGTGAGTTGCCACCACGGAGGAGCGGCGGTGCTTTGATGTGAAGTGTGTTTTCTTTGTTGCGGTAGTGGAGGAGCCTCTAGGGAGGCTCTCAGCCTTCATCCAGACCCCTCCCACTGTCAGACGCCGCTCGCCAGCCTCCCTGATCAACTTCAAAGTTGGGGACATTTCTGCCTCAAGTCTTTCTGCTTTGAAGTGAATCAGGAATCGGGGCACATTCACAAAGGTACATTCATGTAACTGTAAAACTGACTGCGCTCTGTAATTCTGCGTTGATATCCAGATTTGTTATTGGCGCTCAGGGCCCAGAGGTTTGCCGTAGTAATGAGCCAGAAGATGAACTAACAATGACGGAGTGTCCTGACTGTGAAAATGCTCTCTGAAAGCAAAATGAATCTGCTGGGTGTCTGCAGGCAGTTATAAAGTCAGGTATCATTACTGAGCTCCTTTTTAAAAACTATTTAAATGTCCAGCAGATCAACTCTGTATTTCCATAACAACAGAAACACTGTGAATCAGTCCGACAGACGCCGCTGCTGTCGTCGATGGCAACGAGCGAAACATTCAGCTCAGGAATGACACGTTATAAATGAATCTAAAGTCATCATTTAAAATGTATTTATTCTTTCTGTAAATTGACTGAACTAATTGTTTTTAAATGATATAACGTTTGATGAAGGACACATAATGACTTGAAACACCTTTACAGATTGGATTAGACCTGGTCCTGATTCAGATCCGACTCTGGACTTGATTCAGGACTACATCACAAGACTTGAGACTTGTTTGTCCCACTTTGCTTTCTGTTCAAACTTCCAGTGGTGACATGTTGGATTAAATGAAAGTCTGGGAGTCTTTATGTATTTTTCCCATAATTTCTACCAGTAATAATAAACACTGAGTGCAGCAGTAAATATTTTAATATCTACATTTGAGTTTCAGGCTTTAATTCCATTCAGCTTTCATCCTATAACACATTGTTCGTCTCTTTGTTTTGTTTTTATTCTCACTTTCACTTCATACAGATTCATCTACACTATTATGTAACAACTTCTAGGACGGACAGCAGGACAAAATGAACCTGAAACCTCCTTTGATGCTGCTTATTTTTAAGATTCAAGCTCATCAAAACTGATTAATCAGGTGTGAAAACGTCGTCTTTTTTTTTCTCTACAGATCTTAATAAGATTCCTGCTTCACATAGCGCTCGGTGTTGAATACTTTTACCACCTACATGTATGGATTAGCATCTAATTCTAGCTCACGGCGTTTCAAAGATCTGAACGTCTGCCGTCATCATATGTGACACTTCCATTTTCTGCCTTATTTTCCTCTTTTTTTGAAGTAAAATAAGAGTAGAGAAAAAGTGCTGTTTTCTTCTTTTTTGTGCAGGTAGTGATAGAAATGTGAGTTAATTTTAATTTCACTGCTAATTTTTGATGGAGCTATTTCCAGCTGAGTGTTGAGGGCAGCGGAAGAATAGGTCTGGATGTGTTTCAGATAATGAAAACACACCATCCAGCGGCGAACGGGCCCCTTTTTTTTTTTTTTTTTTATCCCGCTGCAAATCCTCCCCCTTGTTAGCTCATTACTGCTCAAGCACTCTGTTAAGACATTAAGTCAGGAAGTGAAAGCGTGGAAGAAAAAAAGAGAGAGAGAGAGAGAGAGAGATGTGTGTCTGTGTGAGTCACTCACCTAAAAATATCAGCTATACTCCTCCTGTTCTCTCCGCCGGGTTACGCTGACCTGTGAGTCAGAGCTTCAGCTGGAAAGGGTTTTGGAAGCAGCAGCCGGCGTTTCAGTGGAGGGGGGGGGGGGGGGGGGGGAACCTGGTGATCTGACCGGGAAGAAGAGGAGGATGTTTGTCAGGGGAGCGACGGGAGCAGACGGAGGGCAAAGCGATATGATTTTTTTTTTTTTTTAGAGTTAAAGGACGAGAGAGGAGAGGAAAAGATGGACAACAAACAACAACAAAGCTGAGAGAGTGAAAGCAACTTCAAAACAAAATGGCTGCTTTACAGAAGCTGAGAGCAAACAAAGTGTCTGCTAATCATTCGTTAACTTGACGTCATACAGAACCTCAAAATATAATCACATCTGCATACGAGTCAGGCTGCAACTGACGATCATTTTCATTATCGATTAATCTGTTGATTATTGTCTCAACAAGTCGATTGTTTATGAAATATAATTAAAAAAAAACTGAAAAAGTCGCGGTGAGGTCTTCAGTCTAAAATGTTAAAATATTCAATTAACTTTCATATATGAAAAGGAGAAACATCTGGATTTTTTCTTGGATCAACTAATCGATTAATCGTCACGGCTCTGTGAACGAGATATGGATAAAATATCTTTTGGTCATAGATCTAATTGATGTGCACAGATTATAAACATTTATCTTGAATATGATGGTTTTGTGCAGACAATAATAATCTTTTGCAACGTTGGGAGCTCCGTTAGACGGATATTTCTTTTCTTCTGCTCAGTTTTTTAATCAAATCTGTTTAAATATTCTGATTATAATCTCGAGATAAACACTTAAGTAAATAAATACTTTTCTGTTTTCCTCTCTGATGCCTCTTTACGTCCGAGAGAAATGACTCCATTAATAAAAAAAAAAACTTAAAATGCGTAGAACAAGGATAAAACTCACCGGTTATCCTGAGATAAGAGTGTTTTTTATTTTGTTTGACATTTTGATATAACACTATAATTAAATCTGTATCTATTTATCAAATCAGTTCTTGTTGTGGCGTCTCCGGCTTGTCTGATATAATGAAAACAATCGACTGTGGTGGGAAGCCGGTGAGGGATCATGTCTTTTGTTGCGCTTTCACCGGTCGGGGAAATAATCACCTGTAGGGCTGCGTATTGTTAATTTATTTGTGATTATTGTTGTACGATACCTGAGTTTCGGTACAGATATCAAACTGCAGTTCCTTGAATGACCACTTGAGGCTCCAGAACAAGTCAATCCCCATAGACCTCCATGTTAAAATGTCCAACTTTACAGCAGAAATAAACATGTTTACAGCCTGGTACAAACAACGGTTTTGGTCTCTGTAGCTAATTTCCTCTTTCATGACAACTGTACGGGGGGTGAATTTTTTTATAACTCACCCGTTTAAATTTTATTAAGCTGTAAAGTTCTGCATAATGAAGGACATGGCTGCTTTGAGTGACAGGTCCGCCAGCCGCTAGGTGGCTTGTTTCAGCCATTCGGCCCGCCTCCTTGCCCATTTTTGATTGGCTGGGAGTTAGGCAGCGTCACGCACTGCCAAGATGGCGACGGCCGGAGCGGCTCACTTTGAGCTTCAAAACCGCTCTTCAGAAACCAACGAGTGACGTCACGGTGACTACGTCCATATTTTTATACAGTCTATGCTATTAACATAAAAAACTTTGTACTGCAGTTCTCTGAGAAATATACGATTTACTACAAAGTCCAGAGGTTGTGATTTGTAGCACAACAAGCTAATGAAGCTGTAAACAGAACCGTGTTTCTGCACATGCTCAGTAGCGTCTGCCTTACACAGAACTACTCTCTAGAGACTGAAAACATGATCGGATAGGATAGCGTCTGGTTACTATGGAGACGACTGAAACCTTTCCCTTTAAATTTCTCTTTAATTTCTGTTGAGTGACACTTATCGAAAGTGTTTAATCAGCCTTTACACAGAACTACTCTCCGGAGACTGAAAACATGATGCTGTTATTAGTCTTTGGAGCCGTTTCTAAACAAACTAACGTGACCAAACTCTTGATGATGAAGGAATGTGTCACCCAGTGCAGCGGCGTGACTCAACAACGGAGGAATAAGATATATCAGACTTTAGATACACACACGATACTTGTTAGTAGATCAGTTCATTGTTGGTTTGGATCCAAACATGAAGAATATAGAAAATGGTCAGAATGATCCTTTTTTAAAATGAGTTTTCAGGAGGACGTGTGGTTGAGTAAGATGCACCTGGAGCGCAGTGACACATTTCTATGTCGTGTTTCTGGTTTCTTATCGTCTGTGAGCAGCAGTATTTGTTTCCACGTCCACACCGAGCTGGATGTCGACAGTGATTTGTTGTTTTTTCTCTCTCTCTCTCTCTCTCTCTCTCTCTCCATGTTCAGCCTCTCTTCTCTCTGCTGCAGCCAGAAGATGGCATGGTTCGTATGCAGTCTCCTCTCACACTACAGATCAGGGCCGCCACGCTATTAATAGCCCTGCCATGCTTTTTTAAATGTGTGTGTGTGTGAGTCTGTAAATAAACTGCTGCTCGCTCGCTCGCTCGCTGGGAGGGAACACAACTGGACGAGCCGGGCCCTCTCGCTCTGCACACAAATGCGAAACGTGCACATAAAGCAACGTGACAGTTTATTGCCGTGTAAGTGGCTTGATGACTGTGATTAAAACTGAAAAGGGATTTCCTGGTTTGAGCTGAGATTTAGGGAGCGAAGCTGCAAATGTGTCACCTTTCTTGACAGATTTCCTCGGCTACAGGGCACCTTTTTTTTT